>NC_083226.1:172154707-172242456 GCF_032191835.1 Heteronotia binoei | reverse complement strand
ATTTGTCATTGGCGGGAGAAATAATTTCAAGCCTTCCGTCTTTAATGATGAATCAGTTGAACAAAAGAAAAGGGGTGATTCCAGGAATGCAATATTCTCTTGGTACCTCATGGCTGTTTCCTTGGATGCAAACAACTGGGTTAGGTTTTAATTCCTGGCAGTCCCTTTAATTGCCAGAACGGTTTTTGAAAAAGGATGTTGTATTGACATTGCTATTTAGCTAGCTCTCCCATGAACTGTTTATGTGCTTTCCCCCCCTAAAGGTACAAATTCAGATTTGTGCATGAAAAACAACCACTTACTGTAGCATTCCTGTTCGTTGAACACATGGAACTGTCTGATATTGAATCAGACCCTTGGTCCATCAAAAGTCATTATTGTCTAAGACTACCTGTGGTTCTCTGAGGTCTTAGGCAGAAGTTCCTTTGTGTCACCTCCTGCCAGGTCTTTTAACTGGAGATGCCGAAGACTGAATGTGGGACCTTCTGCATGCCCAGCAGATGCTCTAGTGATGAGCCACTGAGGTCTTTCCCACCACCTCCTGCCTGGTTCTTTTAACTGGAGATGCCGGGGATTGAACCTGGGACCTTCTGCATGCCCAGCAGATGCTCTAGTGATGAGCCACTGAGGTCTTTCCCATCACCTCCTGCCTGGTTCTTTTTACTGGAGATGCCGGGGATTGAACCTGGGACCTTCTGCATGCCCAGCAGATGCTCTAGTGATGAGCCACTGAGGTCTTTCCCAACACCTATTGCCTGGTTCTTTTAACTGGAGATGCCGGGGATTGAACCTGGGACCTTCTACATGCCAAGCAGATGCTCTAGTGATGAGCCACTGAGGTCTTTCCCACCACCCATTGCCTGGTTCTTTTTACTGGAGATGCCGGGGATTGAACCGGGGACCTTCTGCATGCCCAGCAGATGCTCTAGTGATGAGCCACTGAGGTCTTTCCCACCACCTATTGCCTGGTCCTTTTAACTGGAGATGCCGGGGATTGAACCTGGGACCTTCTGCATGCCAAGCAGATGCTCTAGTGATGAGCCACTGAGGTCTTTCCCACCACCCATTGCCTGGTTCTTTTAACTGGAGATGCCGGGGATTGAACCTGGGACCTTCTACATGCCAAGCAGATGCTCTAGTGATGAGCCACTGAGGTCTTTCCCTTCACCTCCTGCCTGGTCTTTTTAACTGGAGATGCCGGGGATTGAAACTGGGACCTTTGCATGCCAAGCAGAGGCTGAGCAACAGCCCTTCCATTCCAGCGTAGGGAGTGACTTTGTGCCAGTTATAAGAACAAGAGAACACAAAGAGTGCTCTACAGAATCAGATGAGTGCTCCATCTAGTCCAGCATTAGTGTCATTATTAAATTGAGATCCAGTGTGGGGTAGCAGTTAGCTTGTTGGAGTAGGATCTGGTAACCTCAGATTTGAGGATGGAAGTTTATGGGTGACCTTGGGCCAGTCAAACATTCTCAGTCTAACCTACCACACAGGCCTGTTGTATAAAGAAGAAGAGTTGGTTTTATACCCCGCCCTTTACTACCTGAAGGAGTCTCGCAGAGGCTTACACTCTCCTTCCCTTCCTCTCCCCACAACAGACATTTTATGAGTAGGGCTTTTTTTGTCGCCAGAACTCCTTTACATATTAGGCCACACATCCCTGATGTAGCCAGTCCTCCAAGAGCTTACAAGGTTCTTAGTACAGTGCCTACTGTAAGCTGTTGGAGGATTGGCTACATCAGGGGTGTGCGGCCTAATATGTAAAGGAGTTCCTGCTACAAAAAAGCCCCGCCCGTGTGGTAGGTGGGGTTGAAAAAGTCCTGAGAGGATTGTGACTGGCCCCAAGTGGAACACGTGGAGAAGTGGGGAATCCAACCCAGTTCTCCAGATTCGAGTTAACTTCTCTTAACCACTACACCATCCCGGCTCTCACTCGATAAAGAAATGAGGACCCAAGAGGAATTCAGAAATGTACACGGTCTTTTCGCAGAACAGTCGCGTGTTGCTTTGGTCCCAATGAGCGATAAGAGCGCATGTGGGTATTCCATTACAGAGGCTGTTCGGGTTTGGCGAGACAGTTTGCTTGGAAAACCGTTCAGGAAACACAGGAGCAGATGGCTAGGAGATCCTGCCTTGAGCTATTTTTGGACATTTGGGCGCAGTGTCTCATATAAATGCCTCTCTTATCCCTCTCCCCTCCCTCCATCTCTTTTATCTTTCTTTTTCCAGCATCTCTGTTTTGTTTTCCCCTGACTGAGTGGTTTGGATTATTTTTAACCCATGAAACAACTGTTTAAGCAGCTCTTCTGGGATTCTCAATGATGAACATATGAACAT
Source organism: Heteronotia binoei (assembly GCF_032191835.1). Lineage (NCBI taxonomy): Eukaryota > Metazoa > Chordata > Lepidosauria > Squamata > Gekkonidae > Heteronotia > Heteronotia binoei. The sequence goes on along the minus strand of NC_083226.1, from coordinate 172,240,119 downwards.
ATGAAGCTGCCTTATACTGAATCGGACCTTTGGTCCATCATAGTCAGTCTTGTCTACTCAGACTGGCAGCGGCTCTCCAGGGTCTCAAGCAAAGGTTTTTCATGCCTATTTGCCTGGACCCTTTTTAGTTGGAGATGCCGGGGATTGAACCTGGGACCTTCTGCTTCCCAAGCAGATGCTCTACCACTGAGCCACTGTTCCTCCCCAAAACAGAAGAAGAGGTTGGATTTATCCCCCGCCCTTCAGTACCCAAAGGAGTCTCAGAGCGGCTTACAATCTTCTTTCTCTTCCCCTCCCCACAGCAGATACCCTGTGAGGAAGGTGGGTCTGAGAGAGCTCTGAGAGAACTTCTCTTGAACATATGACTGACTTAAGGTCACATCAGCAGTTACATGTAGAGGAATGGGGAATCAAACCCAGTTCTCCCAGATAATAGTCCATGCACTTAGCCACTACGCTAACCTCCATATTTACTTGGTCTGATCCATCAGGGCTCTTCTGATGTTCTTAAGAAGGCCTCGGCCTCTCTGCCCTGTTGTTGGCCCTCCAGAGGAACTGGTTGGCCACTGTGTGAGACAGGATGCTGGACTAGATGGACCACTGGTCTGATCCAGCAGGGCTCTTCTTATGTTCTTACCATGGAATGGCAGGATAAAAATGTCATAAATGGTTAATTTGAAACCCACCCATCTGGCATGGATCCATATAAATGTTTTGAGGAGCATTTTTGAATTATCTGACTGAATCAGTACCTGGATGAGAAGTCCCAGGGGAGTGATCCTCAAATTCTTAAAGAAAGAGATCTGTGCTGCATATATAAAAAAAAAAGAAGAAATCTGCTCTTCATACTCTGTGCTGGTGTGCTCATACTCCTTCCCCTCTGTCAGAGATACGTCAGCCCTGAAAGGTTTGGCATGTTGAGAAATGAGCCAAGCAACCGTCTCAACCTTAGACAAAAGGCAAAACTGACTTGCTGTTTATGTAGTTACTTAAACATGATTTAACCCACATAATACTCTCTGGGACTTGGACAGGCACTGAGGGAGAAGGAGGGGCTTGGGTGAAGGAAGCCGGCTTTTAATGAGTCCAAGACGAAAGCACAATTAATTACATGTGAAGGACAGATAACAGACAGCCCACTGCCAGCAAAATACCACTGCAAACAATTAATCCAGGCATGCAAAGGAAAGGTCAGCCACTTTTTCGTGGAGGGGGCTGCGGACTGTATTGATCTAAAATCGAGACAATTTTGGCTCCTTTATATCAGTCGCCAAGCGAAAGAAGCAATAAACCTGAATTTAAAAACACTTGACTTCAAACTGAGTTTCCCGTTTGGAAATGTGTGGTGTCCCCCAAACATGTGTGCATGCTACCTCGTTATGGAAATACGATAAATTGTAATTGAGTTATTATAATTGGATAATTGAGTAACAAGCTTAATAAAAGCTCAGTAAGCCCTTCACGATACCTAGAGAGATAACGTTAAACTGTTGGTGAGAGTACTGTATGCTATATGGATCAATATTTGCTGAAGAGACCAGAGGTAGATTTCTGTCTTCTGCTTCTACCTGTGCTAGGATACTAAACAAGAGAAGAGGAGGAGGACTGTAGATTTGTACCCCACCATTCCCTCTGAATCAGAGTCTCAGAGCGGCTTACAATCTTCTTTATCTTCTTCCCTCACAACAGACACCCTGTGAGGTAGGTGGGGCTGAGAGAGCTCCCACAGAAGCTGCCCTTTCAAGGACAGCTCCTACGAGAGCTATGACTGACCCGAGGCCATTCCAGCAGCTGCAAGTGGAGGAGTGGGGAATCAAACCCAGTTCTCCTTGATAAGAATCCATGCACTTAACCAATACACCAAACTGGCTCTTGAGCAGGTTCTTGAAAGCTTCAGCTGCAGTCTTGTGACACATTTATTGAGAAGTATTTCCCCCTGAACAATCTGGGACATACTTCCAAGGATAGGATCGGTATGTAAGTGCCTCGAGTCCTTCCATAAGGAAGAACTGATACTTAGGGGATAACCTACTCCATTACAAACCTGCTTGACCATGATGGATCCCTGCTTCAGTTGCCCCTGGCTTCTGAGATTGGGCTGGGGGCAACCCGGGAGAGAGCCTTATTGGTTGTGGCACCAGAGCTCTGGAACTCTCTCAGCAGGGAGATTTGTCTGTGCCCTTCTGCTGCTGGAGCATTTCTGGTAATTTTTTTTTTTTTTGGCGGAAACAATTACAAGTCTGGGCTGCAACCGCTGAAGATGTCCTATTTTTTTTTTGTACGAATTAATCTCTTCCAATCGTGGTGGCAACCTAAGCTGGTGTGCCCCGTTCAATTCATCGTCCGTGCAAACGTGAACATTCGTCGGTTGCAGGAGCACGAGGGCACCTCGTACAGAAAGGCTGTACAGAGAGCCTGTTTGGTGCAGTGGTTAAGAGCGGCGGACTCTAATCTGGAGAATCAGGTCTGTTTTCCCCACTCCTCCGTCACATGCATCTGCTGGGTTTCCCTTGGGTCAGTCACAAGTTCTCTCAGAGTTGTTCTCTCGAGCAGTTCTGTCAGAGCTCTCTCAGCTCCACCTATTTCACAGGGTGTCTGTTGTGGGGAGAGGAAGGTAAAGGAGATTGTAAAACTCTCTGAGATGCTAAATGAAGCGCAGGATATGAATCCTCCTCCTCCCTCCCCATGCTCTTCTTCTTCCTTATCCTCTTCCTCTTCTTCCTCCTGAGAGCCATTTTGGTGTGGTGGTTAAGTTCGTGGACTCTTATCTGGGGGAACTGAGTTTGATTCCCCACTCCTCCACTTGCAGCTGCTGGAGCAGCCTTGAGTCAGCCATAGTTCTCGCAGAGCTGTCTTTGAAAGGGCAGCTTCTGGGAGAGCCCTCTCAGTCCCACATGCCTCACGGGGGTGTCTGTTGTGGGGGGGAAAGATAAAGGAGATTGTAAGCTGCTTTGAGACTCTGATTACGAGGGAAGGGCAGGGTTATAGTTATCGTCTTCTTCCTCTTTTTCTTCCTCTTTTTCTTCCTCTTCCTCCTCCTCCTCCTCCAAACAAAAAAAAAATTCCAGTTAAATGGAAACTTTCCAACTTGTAGCACCTCTTGATCATTATCAAAACTGATTGAAGAACCAGCATATCCCTAATGGTCTCTTGTACCTCCCGGTGTTGCTCATTTGTTTGTCTATCCTAGCAAAGAGAGAAGGCTCTCTATAGTCATCTCCAGGCGGTTGGTTAAACCTTATTCATCCCGTATTCTGCTCATGCCTTCCTCCCCTTGATCTCCGGTGTTTCATGCCTAAATCTGTAGCAAGGGTTCTCATTAATTAATAGATCTGCTGTCGGGAGGTCAGGAATATCAACAGTTTTAGTTGATAGTCCCTTTCTTATCACAGAGCGAATTCAAATTACATTGATCGCTCTTCCCCTTTTCCCTTAGAACACCAATTTGTGTTGCCTGATTCAGGCAAGAGTGAGGATTTAGACAGGCTCTGTTCCCCCCCCCCTCCCTTCTGGTTACTGATTGACTTAAGATACCTTACAGATGCTGGCGAGGGCTGTACAGAATCCTAGAAATGACTTTTTAAAAATGTGCATAATTTCCTCCTCTTCTTCCTTGGAACATTGCAGCAAAATCCGTATTGATGCTTTCATGACTGATTGAGCCATTAGGCCCGGTCAATAGATACCCCTTTTTTGGTCCTGTCTCTCTGTCCCCCTCCCCAATATTAGATCTTGAAGCTGAGCGCCCCCCCCCCTCCTCTCCAAGTCTCTGCCCTTCAGTCATTTTGTGAATACCAAAATTTGGACGTAAAGGCCAAGGGATCGGGGAGGGAGAAAGGGCAAAGGTTAAGCGGGAACGGTTAGCAGGCGGGAAGGGCCGTGATTGAAATATTTGCTGAACGCTGACAGGCCGCAGAATAGAGGCAGACAAGTGGCAAATTCCTGTTTTCTCTCCTAATTGAGAAAAAAAAATATTTTGTGTGGCATTTAGGCAGACTGCATAATGGACCAAGGAGGGTGAGAAAAAAGAAGTGTGTCCATATGACCTTGTATTGCTAGTGACCAAGGGCAAAGTTTGCAATCCCTGTTTTTGTGAAACGAGTTTATTTCAGATGAGCAAAACATTTCGGGTTGGTTATCGAATTCATTCGACCAAGTTTATATTCCTTTTTGGATTGGGTTATTACACTTGTCCCTGAAATTTCTCCTAACAATGAAATCCTTCCTTCCTTCCTTCCTTCCTTCCTTCCTTCCTTCCTTCCTTCCTTCCTTCCTTCCTTCCTTCCTTCCTTCCTTCCTTCCTTCCTTCCTTCCTTCCTTCCTTCCTTCCTAGTGCTAGTGGGGAGGGACGGTGACTCAGTGGTAGAGCATCTGCTTGGTTCAATGCCTGGCATCTCCAACTAAAAAGGGTCCAGGCAAATAGGCATGAAAAACCTCAGCTTGAGACCCTGCAGAGCCGCTGCCAGTCTGAGAAGACAATACTGACTTTGATGGACCAAGGGCCTGATTCGGTAGAAGGCAGCTTCATATGTTCCTTCCTTCCTTCCGATTCTAGAGAAATTTCAGCACATCGAAAGGATTTCATTGCAGCTAGCAAACTCACTCTTCTCCTCTTCAGGTTGTCGTCGAATTTTCACCTAAAACGAAACTTGAGCTTTGAAACTTTCTTCAAAGGGGGTTCAAGTAATTTGAAGGGAGATTGAGACGTAGAATCATGGAGCTGGAAGGGACCTAGGCCTTGAATTCAGCAGGAGCTCACAGGGGCGCAGCTCTTGAACCTTTCTGAGGGTTTCCTCTCCTCCTCCCCACTTACCTTCCTTGTCCTTTGAATAGTAGGTGCAGCTGCAGAACTGTTCCTGGATTAGGAAAGTGGGCAGCCAGCCAGCCACCAGGGGCTTTGCCACACCCCCAGCAGCCCTCATTAACCCCTGGAGAAGCCCACACCACCCTTTCTCCACTTTTTAGGTGATTTTGAGTGGCGGGTGGCTTGCTGGCCTTTTGACTGGGGGGAGGGGTGACCCAGGAGAGCCCCAGGTGAGCGAGGCCTGCTTGGGCTGGCTGGATCTCTAGTCAGCCCAAGCAGGCCTCACTCACCCAGGGCTATCTTGACTTGTGTCAGGTTGCTTTTGGCTGGTGGGGGGGGGCAGCATATGCTAATCAGCCCTACCACCTATTTTTCTACAAAACGACCTCTGAAGGGAAGGATGTACTTCCTAAAAGGAAGTCCTCCTTCACCCAAAGGGTGATTAACACATGGAATTCACTGCCACAGGAGGTGGCGGCGGCTATAAGCATAGACAGCTTCAAGAAGGGATTGGATAAGCATACAGAGCAGAGGTCCATCAGTGGCTATTAGCCATAGCGCATTGTTGGAACTTTGTCTGGGGCAGTGATGCTCTGTATTCTTGGTGCTTGGGGGGGGGGGCACAGGGCTTCTAGCTCCACTGGTGGACTTCCTGATGGCGCTTGGTTTTTTTGGCCACTATGTGACACAGAGTGTTGGACTGGATGGGCCACTGGCCTGATCCAACAGGGCTTCTCTTATGTTCTTCTGTGACACAGAGTGTTGGACTGGATGGGCCGATGGCCTGATCCAGCAGGGCTTCTCTTATGTTCTTCTGTGACTCAGAGTGTTGGACTGGAGGGGCCATTGGCCTGATCCAACAGGGCTTCTCTTATGTTCTTCTGTGACACAGAGTGTTGGACTGGAGGGGCCGTTAGCCTGATCCAACATGGCTGCTGCTGCTGCTTCTTCTTCTCCTCCTCCTGCTCCTCCTCCTCCTCCTCTTACGTTCTTATAAAGGGATCACAAGGGTTATCTAGTCCAACTCCCTTGCACAGTGAAGGAAACACACAATTACCTCCTGCTCACTCTCCCAGTGACCCCTCTCTATTCCCAGAGAAAGGCGAAGAACTTCCTGGGCTTATCTGGCCTGCAGGAAAGTTTCTTCCAGAGCCCCCAAGTGGCTATCGGTGCTGTAAGAAGGGGCAACAGGACTCAAGCAATGACTCATCCCTTCCTGCCCTCCCTCTCAAATCTGCCTACGTCTAAAGAATCTCGATAACTTTATCAGGGAGAGTTTGGACTAATGCATTATGGGAATGACAACGAAGTATCCACAGACATGGTGAAAGACGGGCCTGGTGGGGGAAATCACCTTCGTTTTAAGCCAGGTTTGAGTTCCATCTTTTAATCTGCGAGTGATCTCTATACAGAGGCAACGAATTACAGAATAATGATTCTACGAGGCAGCATGAACCTCTTTGCCCTTGTTGTTTGGTTCTCCAGGGCAACTGATTGACCACAGCATGGAACAGGAGAGAAGAAGAAGAATTGCAGATTTGTACCCCGCGCTTCTCTCTGAATCAGAGACTCAGAGAGGCTTACAATCTCCTTTATCTTTTTCCCCCCACAACAGGCACCCTGTGAGGTGGGTGGGGCTGAGAGGGCTCTCACAGCAGCTGCCCTTTCAAGGACAACTCCTGCGATAGCTATGGCTGACCCAAGCCCATTCCAGCAGGTGCAAATGGAGGAGTGGGGAATCAAACACGGTTCTCTCAGATAAGAGTCTGCACACTTAACCACTGGTTAGGTAGGTTCAGGGGTCATTTTGTAGAAAAATAGGTGGTGAAGCTCCTCCAGGGATTGTTATGCAGCTGCACATACTATTCAGTGGACAAGGAGGTGGAACTCTCAGAAAGGTTCAGGAGCTGTGCTCCTGTGAGCTCCCACTGAATCTGAGGCCTGGGTAGGTTTCATAGGTAGGTTAAGCAAGGTGGATATGACTGGGCCAAGGTCACCCAGTGAGCTTCTAAGGTAGAATTGGGATTCGAACCTGGTTCTCCCGTATCCTCATCCAGCACTCTTATCACCACAACATCACACTGCCTCTTACAAGAATAGAGCCAGTCTTGTAAAAGTGGAAGTTCCCAGGTTTATGAGATCACAGGAAAGAAGAAGCCAGAGAGGAAATGCGGTTTCTCCGGGCGCATCACTAAATCAGCTTAATAACGCACTAGTTGTTGTGTGAGATGCCTCTGTTTCTTTCCCACTCAGTTGCCCACATATGCTCACCTTAAGCAGAGGAAATTCCGTCCCGAGCGGCGTTGACCTAATCTTGCTATAAAATAATCTTTTGCTCTTCTGCCCGACTGTCTCGATTTCGAGAGAAGGGATGACTCAGAATTCCTCTTCAAGCGCCCCCTTTCCCAAAACCCCTTTCTGAACTTCGGCCAATAAAGCAAGTCAGAGATTTCAATTTTTAGCAATTTCCTTCCTATCTGGAAATCTGTGGTTAGCCTGAGAGGCTGGGGGGGACAAACAGAGCAAGAGAGATGGGGGGGGAGGGAACGAAACAATAGATTGAGACAGCCACGGCCGGTCCCTGTTTGCTTTCGGTCAGATAGAATAATCTCGTAAACCCCCAAATGAGGCTGTAAAAATCGTTTTCCTGAAGAACGCCGTGTCCGCTAATAAAAGCTGGAGCAGAGAGAGCTTTTGGCAGGAGACCGGGCGGCCGTAGGCCAAGCAAAATGTCACATCTGGGACCTCCAAAGCCTTAAGCTTCTTAAAGATGCCCCAGAGAAACTCAGAAGCTTTTACAGTCAAGTGATTTTTTTTTCTTTTTAAAGTGGCTGATGTTCATCAGAGAAACTTTGCAAGTATTGCTGGTTATTAAGTGCAGGAGGGCCCGTGTGCGAGTCATGACTGTCTCCCCCTGGCTACAAAAACCCCCCTAGATTTATGTAGAGAGTTTACAAGATTCCTTTCCAGAAGAAGATGATATTGGATTTATATCCCACTCTCCACTCCAAATCTCAGAGCGGCTCACAATCTCCTTTACCTTCCTCCCTCGCAACAGACACCCTGTGAGGCGGGTGAGGCTGAGAGAGCTCTCCCAGGAGCTGCCCTTTCGAGGACAACCTCTGCGAGAGCCAAACTACAGCAAGGAGGAGAGATTCTGCATTAGCAGTGATGCAGCACAGTCCTTTTACGGCCTCACTTCAGTCACTGCCAGCAGCTGCAGTGTGCAACCCAGATTTCCCTGTGGTCTCAGGTGAATTCTGGTTCTTGCAAGACTTCAGGGCAATTGACCGAGCACATGCAGCCTGTTACCATGCCCAAATAAATCAAAAAGTAAGGCTCCAGAAGTTCCCCTGTACAGAACGACCCAAGATTTCTTGCTGCTCAGATGAAGGAATCCTACCTAGTCCCACCAGATTTCCAAACTTGTGGGTATTGCCTATCTTCAGGTGGGCAGCCATATTGGTCTGGAGCAATAGACCAAAGTTGGAGTCAAGCGTCACTTTTAAGACGAGCGGAGTTTAAATCTTGGTATAATCTTTCACGTGCATGCACATTTCTGAAGAAGGTATCTGAAGAAGTGTGCCTGCAAGCAAAGGCTTATACCCAGAATTAAACTTCGTTGGTCTTAAAGGTGCCCCACGGCTCAAACTTTGTTCCGTTGCTTGTCTTATGCAGAAGATTTACCTAGTTTTACTCCCTTTTTTTGTCCCAAGAACCTGACGTGTTGCAAATGAATTGCTCGCTCCTCCGTTTTTATTGTCCCAGTGGGTGCATTCACAATACACTGAATAGTGTGTTTTGCAACTGGATTTTTTGCTATTCTTGCACATTAAAAACCTGCAGAGTGCATTATTTGGTGTCGTTTGAACGCACCCAGTAACACAGCATAGCGGGGAGAGTAAGTTGACCAAGTGTGGGGTTTGAACTCGAATTTCTGGATCCTAGCTCGAATTTCGGGATCCTAGCCTCTAAACCCCTGCATCACATTGGCTCTCTCAAGTAGGTACACAGTTTAGTTTTGGAATAGGAGGACTTGCATGTCCGAATCGTGGGATGGCCACATAAATCGTAGAATCATAGAGTTGGAAGGGACCTCCAGGGTCATCGAGTCCAACCCCCTGCACAACACAGGAAACCCACAAAACCTCCCCCCAAATTCACAGAATCTTCATCGCTGTCAGCCATCTAGCCTCTGTTTCAAAACCTTCAAGGAAGGAGAGCCCACCACCTCCCGAGGAAGCCTGTACCATGGAGGAATCACTCTAACAGTCAGGAAGTTCTTCCTAATGTTGAGCCGGAAACTCTTTTGATTTAATTTCAACCCATTGGTTCTGGTCCTGCCTTCTGGGGCCACAGAAAACAATTCCGCACCCTCCTCTATAGGACAGCCCTTGAAGTACTTGAAGATGGTGATCGTATCACCTCTCAGCCGCCTCCTCTCCAGGCTAAACATGCCCAGCTCCTTCAGCCTTTCTTCATAGGACTTGGTCTCCATACCCCTCACCATCTTCATTGCCCTCCTCTGGACCCATTCCAGCTTGTCTATATCCTTCTTAAAATGCCCCAAAACCTGAACACAATATTCCAGGTGAGGTCTTACCAGAGCAAAATAAAGTGATATCATCACTTCACATTATCTGGACACTAGACTTCTGCTGATACAAAGGAAGAAGGACACTATGCTTCTGTTGAGCTGTATTAGTGGAAGTATAGTGTCCTTCTTCAGATACATTCTGTTGGTCCATGAGTTCTAGCTGTATCTGGCCAAGGGAGGAGTAACTCTCAAAAGGTCATACACAGCCACAAGCCGCTCTCCGCTTTTCTGAGGGTCCCTCATCCCTTGAGGGCTATATTCCCAGAGCGGGGGTGGGGAGGGGAGGCAACTGGAATGGGAGAGAGGAAGTTGGAAAGATCTGTTCCAAGGAATGCAACACCAGGGTACAGGATCAAAATCCTGTGTGCCCTTGGGGCTCCAGAGCCTTCTTGAAGCACAAGAAGAAACAACCACGTACAATATCTTCCCTAGGATTGGTGAGCAAAGTGACGGAAATGATATTATGCCTGAACTTTATCCTTTCCCAAACAGAGTAGACCTGCCCTAGTCTTGCACTATTTCCCTCCAGTAACCATTCTTGGGTCTCAAAGCCTCCAAACATACATAAGACACATTAATGCCAGGTCTGAATTCAGATACAGCTTCCCACAGAAGGAGGAGGACTGCAGATTTATATCCCGCCCTTCTCTGAATCACTCAGAATGGCTTACAATCTCCCATATCTTCTCCCCCCACAACAGACCCCCTGTGAGGTGGATGGGGTTGAGAGGGCTCTCCCAGCAGCTGCCCTTTCAAGGACAGAGACTCGGAGCGGCTCACAATCTCCCATATCTTCTCCCCCCACAACAGACACCCTGTGAGGTGGGTGGGGCTGGGGAGGGCTCTCACAGCAGCTGCCCTTTCAAGGACAACCTCTGCCAGAGCTATGGCTGACCCAAGCCCATTCCAGCAGGTGCAAGTGGAGGAGTGGGGAATCAAACCCGGTTCTCCCAAATAAGAATCCATGCACTTAACTACTACACCAAACTGGCTCTCCAAACAGCTCTTAGATGGACCTGACGGCTGTCTGCTATGAACTCAACCGTTTCCAAAACGTGGAACCCCGCCTATCAGAAATAGCTGTGTTCCCATGGGGAGGGCCCGTGGCCTGCTCGCAGAGCATCTGCTTGGTATGCAGAAGGTCCAAGGTTCAATCCCCATCATCTCCAGCTAAAAGGTATCTGGTAGAACAACGGTGTCAAACATGCGTCCCGGGGCTGCATCAGGCCCCGGAGGGCATCTATCAGGCCCCCAAGCAACTGGCTGTCATCTGCTTCCTTCTCCAACATTGGTTGCTTTGCCAGGTTTGCTCAAATGCGCAGGAGATACAGAGCAAAGCCTCTATTTTCTACATTGGCTGAGGTTCCTCCCTTGGGGAGGAAAGGGGGGAGAGAGAGAGCTTGCTTTGCCAGGTTCTCTCAAATGCACAACAGAATTACTGAGCCAAGCCTCTCTTCCTTCTATTGCCTGAGGCTCCTCCCTGTCCTGATCCCCTGGGGAAGAGAGAAAAGCGTCAGAGCTTCCTTTGTCCACTTCCCAGGATCCCGTGGGAGTGATACAAACGAAGCACCTTTAAGACCAACAAGTGCTAATGTTTTAAGCATGTTTAATTGTGTTTGCCTGTGTTTACAACTCCGCTACCTGGCAGTGCATTTTATGGCACTAATGAAAGCTCGTCATTGACTGATAGCAAGGTGCTGCCTCAATTTCCCCACATCTGCCTCACCCTCAGTAGCAGTGACCAAGCAGTTAGCCCAAAAAGGTCTCATTTATGTCAGATCTGGCTTTCATAACAAATGAGTTCCGCACCCCTGCTTTAGACAACCCTTGCTGGAAATCTGATTCTTTTTTTTTTGTTGTTTCTGGTCTATGCTTTAAAAGGGTCCTAGAATCCACTTCCAAATCTCCCCCAACCCAATTCCCACCCCGGGATATTTCGATTTATTGCTATTGTGCTGGCTGAAGAACTTTGATTTAGGGGGACGCTCGCCTGGGTTGCAGTCTGATGGCAATCCCATCTCTCTCCGCTCTTGTTTCTCCTTGGCAGGGGGAATGAAAACTTCTGCAGGTTCTCCTTCTGGTTAAAATAAAGAGGAAGAAGCAGGAGGACCCCAAGGAATCTAAGTGGTGGCCAGGTTTTGGTTTTCCTCTAAAAAAAAAAAAAAGATGGGTCTGTTTCCCATTTGCTGTAAGACCGCCTTCCCAAGTGCAGTTACATAAAATGCAGAAGATTGAAGAACTTGACCCAAAGGGTGACAACTGTTGGGGATACTGGTGGCTCAGCTGTAGGAAATCTCTTCTCTTATGAGAACACTGTGGAAGCAATTATGGAAGCAATAATGGATGAGCTGCAGTGAGATATAAGGAAATAATCCCTTGGTGGAAGGAAGCCTTCTGGTGAGATCATAAACCACAAAGAGCAAGAACGGTTCACGATGTCGGCACGTTCCCCGGATGGAAAGAATTCATTTTCTCAAATCATTTGTTATGCCTCGTTATTGCTGGGCTTTCCCTTTCAACGGGCTTCCTTGTCTTAAATGATATATTCTTGACCTCAAACTGTCAGCGTCCATGTTTTCCAAGCTCCAGCTGCCGGACGGCAGCGTCAAAACATCCTCTGGGGCTTTTTTTTTTTGGTAGCAGGAACTCCTTTGCATATTAGGCCACACACCCCTGATGTAGCCAATCCTCCAAGAGCTTACAGTAGGCCCTGTACGAAGAGCCCTGTAAGGAATTCTAGCAGGACCTCCTTTGCATATTAGGCCACACACCCCTGATGTAGCCAATCCTCCTGGAGCTTCCAGCAGGCCCTGTGAGAAGAGCCCTGTAAGGAATTCTAGCAGGACCTCCTTTGCCTATTAGGCCACACACCCCTGATGTAGCCAATCCTCCTGGAGCTTACAGCAGGCCCTGTGAGAAGAGCCCTGTAAGGAATTCTAGCAGGACCTCCTTTGCCTATTAGGCCATACCCCCCCTGATGTAGCCAATCCTTCAGGAGCTTACAGGGCTCTTAGTACAGGGGCTAGCAGGGACGGAATTCTAGCAGAGCTCCTTTGCATATTAGGCCACACACCCCTGATGTAGCCAATCCTCCAAGAGCTTACAGCAGGCCCTGTACTAAGAACACCATAAGCTCTTGGGAGGAGTGGCTACATCAGAGGGTGTGGTCTGATATGCAAAGGAGTTCCTGTTACAAAAAAAAAAAAAAGCCCTGAGCAAAGCTAACTCTGCTTGGGACAAACGGTTTCGTCCTCAAGGTTCTGGTTATCATCTGGTTACCATCTGTTCGGTAGGAAAAATCCCATGCATGGCTATAGGATGGGAGAGACTTGTCTTAGCAGTGGTATGTGCGAAAAGGATCTAGGGGCCTTAGTGGATCGTACGCTGAACATGAGTCAACAGTGTGATGCGGTGGCTAAAAAGCAAATGCAATTTTGGGCTGTATCAAAAGAAGTATAGTGTCCAGATCATGTGAAGTGATGGTATCGCTTTACTCTGCTCTGTTAAGCCCTCACCTGGAGTATTTTGTTCAGTTTTGGGCACCACATTCTAAGAAGGATATAGACAAGCTGGAGCATTTAAGGATTTAAGGTACCTTTCCCACCTTTTAAGGTGCTCCTGTTTTCTAATGCCACAGATGAACGTGGCCACTCATCGTGATCTATCTCCAGGTTGACCCAGTCAGTTTCATAACAACGTGGGGAATTGAAACGCTGAGGACTTTTTTATAGCAGGAACTCCTTTGCATGTTAGGCCCCACCCCCCTGATGGAGCCAATCCTCCAAGAGCTTACAGGGCTATTCTTACAGGGGGTACTATAAGCTCCTGGAGGATTGGCTACATCAGGGGGTGTGGCCTAATAGGCAAAGGAGGTCCTGCTAGAATTCCTTACAGGGCTCTTCTCACAGGGCCTGCTGTAAGCTCCAGGAGGACAGGCTACATCAGGGGGTGTGGCCTAATAGGCAAAGGAGGTCCTGCTAGAATTCCTTACAGGGCTCTTCTCACAGGGCCTGCTGTAAGCTCCTGAAGGATTGGCTCCTTCAGGGGGTGTGGCCTAATAGGCAAAGGAGTTCCTGCTAGAAAAAAAACCCTGGAAACCCTGTCCCAGCAGTCTAATACCACAGTGGCTTTTTTAACTTACTGATTGCAGTCTCACTCAGTATTGGTCATGTTCAGGGCCAGACTATCCTTCAAGTGAGATTAGACAGCGACTTGAGCCATCTAGAAATACCTGCTCTGCTGGCAGCTTAGTTGGGTGCTCCTTAGCCTACTCTTTCTGTGTATGTTGTAGCCCATTGTGTGCGTGTGTTGTGTGTAGGATGTTGCTTTTGCACTGGATGCAACTCCTTTCCAACCTTCTGCTTTCGTGGCCTGGTGGAGACATTTGCCTGGTTGTTGTCTTAAGGTGGCAGCAAAAGAGGTCCTCGCTTCGTCTCTGTACCTGTAAGCAGCGTCTCGTGTGGGTGCTGCACGTGGAAGGTTGCTTGCGGGTTTCTCCCCTGGCTTGCCTGTGATCGCAGCCGCAGCTGGGGTAAGAGGCTTTTTGTCATGGAGATCCAGTGTGTAGATCAGGGGTAGCGAAACTTGCTTAACGTAAGAGCTACACAGAATAAGCATCAGATGGCTGAGAGTCAGAAGACAGGAACGTCAGAGGAAAGAAGGGAAGGGAGGAAATAGATGGAGAGGGAGGGGAAGATGGAAAGGAAGGAAGGAAGGAAGGAAGGAAGGAAGGAAGGAAGGAAGGAAGGAAGGAAGGAAGGAAGGAAGGAAGGAAATAGGTGGAGGGGGAGCTGGAAGGAAGGAAATAGATGGAGGGGGATCTGGGAAGGAAGGAAATAGATGGAGGGGGAGGGGGAGCTGGGAAAGAAGGAAATAGATGAAGGGGAAGCTGGAACGGAAGGAAATAGATGGAGGGGGAGGGGGGAGCTGGAAAGGAAGGAAATAGATGGAGGGGGATCTGGGAAGGAAGGAAGGAAATAGATGGAGGGGGAGGGGAAGCTGGAAAGAAAGCAACTAAGGAAGGAAGGAAGGAAGGAAATAGGTGGAGGGAGAGCTGGGAAGGAAGGAAGGAAATAGATGGAGGGAGATCTGGGAAGGAAGGAAATAGATGGAGGGGGAGCTGGGAAAGAAGGAAATAGATGGAGGGGAAGCTGGAAAGGAAGGAAATAGATGGAGGGGGAGGGGGGCTGGGAAGGAAGGAAGAAGGAAATAGATGGAGGGGAAGCCAAAAAGGAAGCAACATTAACTTTAAATGCCTTCTCCAAGCTACTGTCTGGCTTGGTTTGGAGAAGTGATTTTAAGAGAGTAATGCCTTCTCCAGACTGGCCAACAGGATGCTGGTGGTGGGGAGGGGGGCTCCAAGAGCCACACAATATGTGTGAAAGAGCCACATGTGGCCCCTGAGCCATGGTTTGTCCACTCCTGGAGTAGATAGAGCGGACCATTGCCAAACAAAGATGCAAAATGTGGAAGGGGGTGTAAAGAAAATGGAAATTATAATAAGGGATCCCTCTTGAATTGTTGTTGTTGAACGCACAAAGCTACGTTATACTGAATCAAACCACTGGTCCATCAAGGTGTCTGTTGTCTCCTTAGACCGCCGGCAGTTCTCCAGGGTCTCAGGCTGAGGTCTTTCACATCACCTCCTATCTGATCCTTTTAACAGGATTTGCCAGGGATCGAGGCTGGGACTTTCTGCATGCCAAGTAGATGTTTTTACCTCTGAGCCCCAGCCCCAGATGATCCATAGGGAGCCACTTATTCCCCAACCCCTGCTCCTTTCTTCTCTCTGCTGGAGCTTGCTGGCTTGGAAGCCTGACTTGTGTCCGGGTTGCTAATCTCCAGGTGGGACCTGGGGATCCCCTGCTATTACCGTGACCTCCAGACAAGAGAGGTCAATTCCCTTGGAGGAAATGGCTGCTTTGGAGGATGGACTCTGTGGCGTTGTACCCTGGCGAGGTCCCTCCCTTCTCCAAACCCCGCCCTCCCCAGACTCCGCCCCCCAAAGCTCCAGGTATTTCCTAACCCAGAGCTGGCTACCCCTACCTGAGACCTTTCCCATAGTTCACAGCTCTCAAAATAGTTTCCACCATCCTCCGAAGTCTGCTCAAATTCATGTTTGTTACATCAGTAATGCTGTCCAGCCATCTCCTCTTTTGCCGTCCCCTTCTTCTTTTGCCTTCTGTCTTTCCCAGCATCAGGATCTTCTCCAGGGAGCGCTCCCTTCTCATTGGGTGGCCAAAGGATTTGAGCTTCATCTTCAGCATCTGACCTTCCAGGGAACAGTCAGGGTTGGTTTCCCTTAGGACTGACTGATTTGATCTTCTTGCAGTCCAAGGGACTCTCAAGAGTCTTCTCCAGTGAGTGCTCCCTTCTCAAGGATTTGAGCTTCAGCTTCAGCATCTGACCTTCCAGGGAACAGTCAGGGTTGGTTTCCCTTAGGACTGACTGATTTGATCTTCTTGCAGTCCAAGGGACTCAAGAGTCTTCTCCAGTGAGTGCTCCCTTCTCATTGGGTGGTCAAAGGATTTGAGCTTCAGCTTCAGCATCTGACTTTCCAGGGAACAGTCAGGGTTGGTTTCCCTTAGGACTGACTGATTTGATCTTCTTGCAGTCCAAGGAACTCTCAAGAGTCTTCTCCAGCACCACATCTCAAAGGCATCTATTCTTCTGTGTTCAGCCTTCCTTATGACACCTACATTATAATGCATATCAATAGAAAACAATACTGAGTTAAATAATCAGGAAGATTATTTAGGAGTAGGAGTAGTGATTCAAAGAAATCAGTCAGTGAATAGCTACAAAACTAAGGTATTCCTCTTCTGAGAGAGTAATAAGAACATAAGAGAAGCCATGTTGGATCAGGCCAACGGCCCATCAAGTCCAACACTCTGTGTCACACAGTGGCAAAAAATCTTATATACACACATACACTGTGGCTAATAGCCACTGATGGACCTCTGCTCCATATTTTTATCTAAACCCTTCTTGAAGGTGGCTATACTTGTGGCCGCCACCACCTCCTGTGGCAGTGAATTCCACATGTTAATCACCCTTTGGGTGAAGAAGTACTTCCTTTTATCCGTTTTAACCTGTCTGCTCAGCAATTTCATCGAATGCCCACGAGTTCTTGTATTGTGAGAAAGGGAGAAAAGTACTTCTTTCTCTACTTTCTCCATCCCATGCATTATCTTGTAAACCTCTATCATGTCACCCCGCAGTCGACGTTTCTCCAAGCTAAAGAGTCCCAAGCGTTTCAACCTTTCCTCATAGGGAAAGTGTTCCAGCCCTTTAATCATTCTAGTTGCCCTTCTCTGGACTTTCTCCAATGCTATAATATCCTTTTTGAGGTGCGGCGACCACCTCAAAAGGAGAAAGGAAGAGGAACTTTGATTCCACCGTAAAAAGAGTTCCCATCTACGAAGGAGAGAGGCATTAGACCTCGACAAGGAATGTGAAGGTTGAGAGGTAGCCATGTTGGCCTGCAGTAGAAGAAGAGAAGATTGGATTTATACCCTGCCCTTCACTCAGAGCCTCAGAGGGCTTACAGTCTCCTTTCCCTTCCTCCCCCCACAACAGACATCCTGTGAGGTAGGCTCTTGAGAGGACTGCTCTTGGGAGAACAGCTCTGCCAGAACTGTGAGTGACCCAAGGTCGCTCGGCAGGTGCACATGGAGGAATGGGGAATCAAACCCGGTTCTTTTAGACTAGAGCCGACACTCTTAACCACTGCACCAATCTGGCTCTAGAACAGCTGGTTGAGATTCCAGTAGAATTTTACCAACCAATATGATTTCCAGGGCTCTGAGCGTCAATGCTCGTACTCCAGAATTCTTGTCATTCTCTAAATCTTCAATTTAGCATCCCTCGAAACTTAAAATTTCATCCGCAGCAGGAACAAACACTTTGAGGACAAAACAAAGGACCGCTTTAGAGATCCACCACCTGTAGACCCATCCTCTTCCTTGCGTTTTTTGCTCTTTGACCTGTTCGAAAATTCCGAACGCAAACGGAGAATCCGAGCCCTGCGCACGAACCCTTCCCGTCGGGGTGGGAATCTCGGTGCATCAATAATTCACAGCAGCACAGCCACCCTTTTCTGCTTCCTCGGGCGGACCTCCCCTTCCCCCTCCCAGCCGGCTTTGCGGGGGACGGCACCTGGGGTTTTCGGCTCATTTGCATGCAGAACGAGCGGCTGCAACCCCCTCGCTAAGCAGGCTGTGCTGCCCGTCCCCAGCTGCCGATTATGGCGGGGGATGTGGGCGGGGGGGGAGATGGGGGATGGGAAGGGGCTCTCCTTGGCTATGATCTGATGGGGAGGTTTTTCCCCCTGGCTGCTCCCCAGGCAGTGTGACTTGGTGCTGTCCGCCCAAGAAGAATTGAGAGGACTTGGTGTTTTCCTAGGAATTCTGTGGTATTGGGTCTCAGGTTCCCCTCAGTGCAGGGGATTCTTGGAAGACCCCGCACGGGGCGCTCACAGGAGTGTTTGTCTCTGCAGTCACAAGCGTGAGGCGAAGGATGATGATGAAGAAGAAGATGATACTGGATTTATATCCTGCCCTCCACTCCGAATCTCAACCTCAGAGCGGCTCGCAATCTCCCGTATCTTCCTCCTCCACAACAGATGTTCTGTGAGGTGGGTGGGGCTGAGAGAGCTCTCCTGGAAGCTGCCCTTTCAAGGACAGCTCTATGGCTGACCCAAGGCCATTCCAGCAGCTGCACGTGGAGGAGTGGGGAATCAAACCCGGTTGTCCCAGCAGGGCTCTTCTGATGTTCTTATGAAGGCCTCAGCCTCTCTGCCCTGTTGTTGGCCCTCCAGAGGATCTGGTTGGCCTTTGTGTAAGACAGGATGCTGGACTAGACAGACTATTGCTGTGTGATCCAGCCGGTCTCCTCTTACATTCTTATGCTTCCTCTCCGAAATACAGGCAGTTTTGTAAGCGACACTGCGGTAGTATTTACCTCCCACTCTCAGTTGCATTCTGGGAAAAGTTCAACTTCAGCTCACCGCCCGTCTTCAGAGGGCAATAGCGGGAAGCTCAGTTGCAGGGGCCAAAATAGAAGCTCTTCTTCTGCAAGTCCTTGTCACTTCTGCAGGGCTTTAAGCTTGATAAAGGAAGGAGGTCTTCTCTCCCCATATGTCCAGCGACTTCTCCTTGGGGAGAATCCGGGCCTCCTTGCCAAAGGAGCCCTTTCTGAGCTGATCTATCTGAACAGGTTAAATAAATAGGGCTCTGTTTGGGTTAATTGTCGCGGGTTCTGCCGGCTTTCGGTTACTGATCTATCCGGGAGTCTGGCCAAGGAGCAGATGGGAGAGGCAGCGTCCTCTCCCCCCCTCCCCCTCCCCTTTGTGTCTGTCTTTAGCTTTCCCCTTCTCCAGTCCCCTCCACCCCTCAGTCAAATCGGCCAGATGGCAGAGAGCAACACCCAACCAACGAGGCATGGCATATGGGCAGCCTGTTTAATTCTGACTCCTGTTGGGGGCGGGGAGAAAATGGGGGGAGCAGAGGGGGGGAGTTTGAAAGAAGAAGAAATGCAAAAAAAGGGGGCGGGAGGGAGCAAGAAAGAGAGGAAGAACAACAGGGGAGTGGGGCAGTGCCCCCCACTGACTGCAAAGCAGTGCTAGTGGACGTTGGCCTCTGTGGAAGACTTAATTTTGGCCAACAATCTCTCTCTCACTCTGTCTCTCTTTCTCACTTTCTCTCTCTCTTTCTCTCTCTCTGTCTCTCTCTCTCAGTTTCTCTCTCTCTCTGTCTCTTTTTCTCACTTTCTCTCTCTCTCTCTCTCTGTCTCTCTGTCTCTCTCTCTCTCTGTCTGTCTCTCTCTGTCTTTGTCTCTGTCTCTCTCTTTCTCTGTCTCTCTCTTTATCTGTCTCTTTCTCACTTTCTCTCTCTCTCTGTCTCTCTCTCTCTCTGTTTCTCTCTGTCTCTCTCTATCTTTGTCTCTGTCTCTCTCTCTCTTTCTCTGTCTCTTTCTCACTTTCTCTCTCTCTCTTTCTCACTTTCTCTCTGTGTCTCTCTCTCTCTTTCTCTCTCTCTCTGTCTCTCTCTCTGTTTCTCTCTGTCTCTTTCTCTGTCTTTGTCTCTGTCTCACTCTGTCTCTCGCTCGCTCTCTCTTCCTCTCTCTGTCTCTTTCTCTCTGTCTCTCTCTCTGTCTGTCTGTCTGTCTGTCTCTCTCTCTCTCTCTCTCACACACACACACGCACAGTCCAGTGTTCCCTCTAAGCTGAGTTAGTGTGAGCTAGCTCACAGATTTTTGGCCTCTGGCTCGCCCATTTTTGTCTTAGCTCAGGAAAAATGGCCCCAGATCAAACTAATTTATGCAGCAGCTCACAGCTTGAATGCCGGTAGCTCCCAAGTTTAATGCCGGCGGCTCACAAAGTAGAATTTTTGCTCACAAGACCCTGTGGCTTAGAGGGAGCTGACACGCCAGTTTTTGATGGCAGAAATCTAGCTGGGAGAGGTTGTGTGAAATAACAACAACGAGGAGAGCGGCCTTTGAGCATGTGCGGAGATTTTTGCCTGCATCCAGCCTTCCTCGGGTCCTTTCTCATCCTTCTAGCGTGGCGTGGAATGTCCTTTGGCATGAAAGTGCCATTACAGCTGAAGGAGCAACTACGATTTTTGGGTCAGCCTTGCGTTCTGCCGTACCAAAGAGTCGGTTCGCACGCAGTGCCTGTCCACCATGCTCCGTGGACTCATCTGCTCATGGTGGTGGGAAGGCACCATCAAGTCACGGTTGACATGTGCTGGCCCTCAAGGCAAGAGGTGAATAGAGGTGGTTGGCCGTGGCCTGCCTCTGCCTAGCGACCCTGGGCTTCCTTGGGGATCTCCCATCCAGGAACTAACCTGGGCCGGCCCTATTTACCGTAGTTTCCCAAATGAGACTGAGCTAGCCTTGGCTGTCCAAGGATTTTGTTGTTGTTGTTCAGTCGCACAGTCGAGTCCAACTCTTTGCGACCCTATGGACTAAGTCACGCCAGGCCCTCCTGTCTTCCACCATCCTCCAAAGTCCGCTCAAATTCTAGTTATATCAGTAACGCTGTCCAGCCATCTCCTCTTTTGCCGTCCCCTTTTTCTTTTGCCTTCTGTCTTTCCCAACATCAGGGTCTTCTCCAGTGGGTGCTCCCTTCTCATTTGGTGGCCAAAGGATTTGAGCTTCAGCTTCATCTGACCTTCCAGGGAACAGTCTGGGTTGATTTCCCTGAGGACTGACTGATTGGATCTTCTTGCAGTCCAAGGGACTCTGAAGAGTCTTCTGCATCACAGCTCAAAAGCATCTATTCTTCTGCGCACGACCTTCCTTATGGTCCAGCTCTCACAGCCATACATTACTAATGGGAAAACCACCCAAGGATGGGGCTATCTAAACTTTGGGGTGGTCTCGTTGAGTGTGCATGCAATGGGAAAGCTTATGCCAGATGGTGGGATATGGGGGTGGGGGTGGAATCCTGATTGTGTCATTTGCTACTGAATCTGCTGCAATATTAATGTGCGCATGGGCATACCATGGACAGCTCATTGAGGCATATTTGCCCATACGGTATGTGTTGCGTTCTAGTTGGACTTTTGGCCGACAGAGGGTGTAAGATGGCGCCTGAAGTTGCTGCGTGTCTCTGTGTTAAGTGTTGTCAAGTTGCCCCCCCCCCCCCCCAAGCACCAGGAATACAGAGCATCACTGCCCCAGAGTTTTCCATCTATACCTTGTGGCTAGTGGCCACTCATGGATCTCTGCTCTTAAGTTAATGAAACTGCTGAGCAGTCGGGTTAGAACGGATAAAAGGAAGTCCTTCTTCACCCAAAGGGTGATTAACACGTGGAATTCACTGCCACAGGAGCTGGTGTCATTTGCTACAAGCATAGACAGCTCCAAGAGGGATCTGGATCAACATACGGAGCAGAGGTCCATCAGTGGCTATTAGCCACAGGGTGTAGATGGAACTCTCTGTCTGGGGCAGTGATGCTCTGTCTTCTTGGTGCTTAGGGGGATACAGTGGAAGGACTTCTAGTGTCCTGGCCCCAGTGATGGATCTCCGGATGGCACCTGGTTTTTTTGGCCACTGTGTGACACAGTGTTGGACCAGATGGGCCACTGGCCTGATCCAACATGGCTTCTCATGTTCTTACGTTCTTCAGAACATAAGAGAAGCCATGTTGGATCAGGCTTATATCCCTTCCAGTCCAACCCTCTGTGTCAGGCAGTGGCCAAAATCCAGGTCCTATCAGGAGGTCCACCAGAAGTCCCCACTCAGGCATGGAGCTCTTTGGGTTACATTGAACAGTCACGGCCTTTTGGTTGAGCCTTTCGCAATGGGTTCATGTGAGGATACAGCGAAGGAGGGTAGAATCCATTTATAGATGCCACCCTGAGGTCTTTGGAAAAGGGCGGGATAGGCATGCAGCGGGAAGATAATACCTTGTATGGGTAGTTGGAGGTGTGACTGCCTCCTTCTTTCTCCTTACAAAAGCATTGACCTGGAACGGAACATTTGTTACCTGTGGATGACACAGGTCTTGGCATGGTTGTTTCAGGGAGGCTTTTGTGGTAGGGTGTGCCCATTGCTTTCCCTCCATTGTGATGCGTGGAGCTTCTGGGTTGGACAGCCTTGAGGAGAAAGCAGAAACCAAAGTAAAATGTTTCTCCACCCTGTATTGGGAGGTCAGGACTGGCAAAAGGTATTTTTGGCACTCTATGCAGACTGTGCCTGGGTAACCGAGGCTACCCTGGTGTCATAGAATCTCAGAAGCTAAACGCAGTCAGCCATGGTTAATACATGGATTGGAGGCCACCAAGGAGTTCTTGGATCACTACGCAGAGGCAGACAAGGGCAAACCACCTCTGAACCATCCCTTGGCTCAAAGGTTGTTGGTGACTCGATAGTATTTTCTGCTACCATTCTGGATAGCCAAGGCTAGCCCGACCTTGTCAGATCCGAGAAGCTAAGTAGGGTCAGCCCTGGTCAGTACATGGATGTGAGACCACTGAGGAGTACCAGGGTCACTACGCAGAGGCAGCCAGTGGCAAATGATGATGATGACATTGGATTTATATCCCGCCCTCCACTCCGAAGAGTCTCAGAGCGGCTCACAATCTCCTTTACCTTCCTCCCCCACAACAGACACCCTGTGAGGTAGATGAAGATATTGGATTTATATCCCGCCCTCCACTCCGAAGAGTCTCAGAGCGGCTCACAATCTCCTTTACCTTCCTCCCCCACAACAGACACCCTGTGAGGTAGATGAAGATATTGGATTTATATCCCGCCCTCCACTCCGAAGAGTCTCAGAGTGGCTCACAATCTCCTTTCCCTTCCTCCCCCACAGCAGATACCCTGTGAGGTAGATGAAGATATTGGATTTATATCCCGCCCTCCACTCCGAAGAGTCTCAGAGCGGCTCACAATCTCCTTTAACTTCCTCCCCCACAACAGACACCCTGTGAGGTGGGTGGGGCTGAGAGGGCTCTCACAGCAGCTGCCCTTTCAAGGGCAACCTCTGCCAGAGCTATGGCTGACCCAAGGCCATTCCAGCAGGTGGAAGTGGAGGAGTGGGGAATCAAACCCGTTTCTCCCACATAAGAGTCCGCACACTTAACCACCACACCAAACTGGCTCTATTAGGGTTTGGTTAGTCTGTCTGTCACCTGAACGGGAATAATTTTAATTGTTTTCCTGTTTCTATTGTGTTAATTGCTAAATAGGATAAGAGCTGGCTCTGGACTTTCTGGCACCCCAGACAAGGCTAACGTCTGGCACCCTCCCCCCCATCGATAGCATCACCAAGTCACATGGGGACACCTAATTTGATGACCCCGGAAGGCTGGCGCCCTAGGCAATCGCCTAGTTTTGCCCAGTGGCAGGGGCAGCCCGGAACGCGATGTTAATTGTCTATTGTTACTGTTACCTGGTTAAATTTGTTGCACACCACCTTGAGCCTGCTCGTGGGATAGGGCAGAATAGTAATCGACGGAAATAAGCCAGTTTGGTGTAGTGGTTAAGTGTGTGGACTCTTATCTGGGAGAACCGGGTTTGATTCCCCACTCCTCCCCTTGCAGCTGCTGGGACGGCTGTGGGTCAGCCATAGCTCTGGCAGAGGTTGTCTTTGAAAGGGCAGCTGCTGTGAGAGCCCTCTCCAGCCCCACCCACCTCACAGGGTGTCTGTTGTGGGGGAGAAGATATTAGAGATCGTGAGCTGCTCTCTCTGATACAGAGAGAAGAGTAGGGTATAAATCTGCAGTCTTCTCCTCCTCCTCCATCTTCTTCTCTTCCTCCTCCTTCTCCTTCTTGTCCTCCTCCTCTTCTTGTTCTTCTTTTTCTTCTTCAATAAATAAATATGCGAGGCACGGCCAAAACCTGATGATGGACAGGGCTCGTGGGGGGGAGGGGAGAATTGTTTGGGAGATGGAAGAAAATACTAGAAATAGGACCCTTTGACTGCATTCCTGGCCCACAATCGCAAAGAAATTGCCTGCTAATATGACAATCTGCCGGGGAAGTCTTGACAGAGGTGGGGGGAGGAGTAAGGATGGAGTTGTCTGTCCTAACCTGCCGCAGCGGGGGCGGGGGGGGGGGGGGGGGAGGAGCCCCTGTATCTGATTTCCACCTTCCGTCCTTTTCCTACCAACCTTGAGGTTATGATGGATGTGGGAATCCTTCTGGGCTGACACAAGCGTATGCCAGGAATGCTGTCGCCCCTGACCTTTTCCGTCCTAATGTTTGATGGGGAGGGCTAATGAAGTAGGCCGCTTCCTTTTAAAAGGAAAAGGAAAATGCCATCTGCAAATAAATGCCCTTGCAAGGAGAGAAAGAGAGAAGAGAAGGTAGGAGAAACGGTAGGTAGCTGTACACTTCAGCAATGAAAAAGAAATCTAGGACTCCCCCCCCCCCTTTCATTTACTCTGCCCCGTGGTGCAGAGTAGTAAGCTGCAGTACTGCAATCCATGTTCACGACCTGAGTTGGATCCTGGTGGAAGCTGGGTTCAGGTAGCCGACTCAAGGTTGACTCAGCCTTCCATTCTTCCGAGGTCGGTAAAAGGAGTACCCGGCTTGCTGGGGGAAAAGTGTAGATGACTGGAAAGTGTAAATGACCCTGGCGCAGAGTGGTAAAGCTGCAGTACTGCAGCCCGAGCTCTCCGCTCACGACCTGAGTTCGATCCCAGCGGAAGCTGAGTTCAGATAGCCGGCTCAAGGTGGACTCAGCCTTCCATCCTTTCGAAGTCGGTAAAATGAGTACCCAGATTGCTGGGGGGAAAGTGTAGATGACTGGGGAAGGCAATGGCAAACCACCCCGTTCAAAAGAAGTCTGCCGCGAAAACGTTAAAGCAACGTCACCCCAGAGTCGGAAACGACTGGTGCTTGCACAGGGGACTAAGTTTACCTTTATCGAAATTTAAAACTAGACTGGAAGATTTATACCAAACGGTATAAGCATAATCTCATTTTAAATTTTTTTTCCATTTTTATTTTTAACTGTATTGATAACCAGACAGCTACTTACATACCAAAAAAATTAGCAGCTACTACTACAAAAAAGGGGGTGGGGAAACAGAGCAAGACTAACATGACCAACTCCTGTCTCTTACAAAAGCATGTATTAAATCTGTAATTCTAACCATAGTACAAATCAATGAAAGATAAAAGTCCATATATTTCTTAGGTGATTTACCTACTGCTTTTTCATGTGATGCGACAATTTCCCGAAAATAGGAAAACCGTTTCTCTTCAAAATCAGATCGATTCTATAAGCATATTCTCGACTGCTTTATTGCAAACAATTTTTTTCTTTGGGGAGAAACGTTTGGGTATGACTTCTCTCAGTAAAAAAGTTTCCTGGGGGGCCGAAGGGAATCGTTGCAAACTTTTCACCAGGCCTCTGTCTGCTTAAATTTTCCTGTCAACGGCTCCTTGGGATTTAACCACCATGTAGTAATTTCAGGAAATTACATTGATCCTTTGGGGTGATTATAGTCTTTCTGCACCTGCCCCGTAGGGAAGAGTGCCAAAGAGGATTTACATATGCTCTTTTCGTTGTAATTTCGGTATCTTTGTTGGTATAATTTTGACCTGACCGCAGATGCTGTGAGGATGGCATGAGGTAATCCTCACAACGGAGTGGCAAAAATCGAATGTCTTAAGTACTCTCATCAGTCTTTGCGTCAACATATTTACAGCGACAGTTTAGATTAGCAGTCCTCAACCTTTTGGGGGCTTGAAGACGGCTTTGTAACTCTGACACAGAGGGGTGGGCAGAACTACAAAATGGCCGCCGTGGGAGTTAGAGCCACATGATGGAAGCCCAAGGGCAGGAGCGAAGAGAGGTACATTTTTTGTTTTATTTATTTATTACTGGGATTTCTATCCCGCCCATCCCGCCGAGGCAAGCTTTGGGCAGGTTACAATATAAATCTCTCTCTCTCTCGGCTTGGCTTCGCGAACGAAGATTTAAGAAGGGTGCAATAGTCCATGTTTGCTGCAGGCTCGCTGGTGGCTGACAAGACCAATGTGGGACAGGCAGGTCCGGCCACAGCGGCTGCAGGGAAAAGTCTGATTTAGGGTTGGTCCTGTAGCAGTGCGATTCTTCCTCAATCTCCTTTTGTCCTCAAGACCAGCTATGCGTGTGTTCTCAAAGGAAGAGACAGCCTGGTGGATGGTGTGCCTCCATGCTTTGCGATCTGAGGCTAGGTCAGACCACTGGTGATGGTTGATGTGACAGGTGCTAAGGGATTTCTTCAAGGAGTCCTTGTACCTCTTCTTTGGTGCCCCTCTATTTCGATGGCCGGTGGAGAGTTCGCCATACAGGGCAATCTTGGGAAGGCGGTGGTTTTCCATCCTAGAAATATGCCCTGCCCAGCGCAGCTGCGTCTTCAACAGCAGTGCCTCGATGCTGGTAACCTCTGCCCGCTTGAGGACTTCAGTGTTGGTCACAAAGTCACTCCAGTGGATGTTGAGGATGGTGCGAAGGCAGCGCTGATGAAAGCGCTCAAGGAGTCGCAGGTGATGACGGTATAAAACCCACGATTCGGAGCCATAGATGAGGGTTGTCATCACAACCGCTTTGTAAACATTGATCTTTGTGCCTTTTTTCAGATGCTTGTTGCTCCACACTCTTTTGTGCAGTCGGCCAAATGCACTGTTTGCCTTTGCCAGCCTGTTGTCAATCTCCTTGTCGATCTTGGCATCTGAGGAGATGATGCACCCCAGGTAGCTGAACTGCTGGACTGTCTTCAGAACTGATTCACCCACAGTGATGCAGGGAGGGTGATATAATATGACAATATAAATATGCATAAAATAAAAATGCACGGAGAAAGAGGAGGGAGAGAAAATAAGACATCAGTGTCAGCTGCCATTGAAACGGTGCTATTTTTTTAAATCGGCATAGTCAATCAGATTTCAGAAGCCCTGCTGAGAAAAAGCCCCAGGTACTTTCTAAAAACTCTATGTAGGCACCAAGAAAGGTGTTGGTGGGTACCACATTTGGGCACTCTTACCTAAATAATCTAGATTGTAGCAGTAGTAGAACTCTGTAGCGGTAGTAGAAGTGATGCTCTGTATTCTTGGTGCTTGAGAGGGGCAGTAGTGTGATGACTTCTAGTGTCCTGGCCGCATTGATAGACCTCCTGATGGGACTTGAGGGATTTTTGGTCACTGTGTGACACAGAGTGTTGGACTGGAGGGGACATTGGTCTGATTCAACATGGCTTCCCTTATGTTCTTATGTGACACAGAGTGTTGGACTGGATGGACCATTGGCCTGATCCAACATGGCTTCTCTTATGTTCTTATGTGACACAGAGTGTTGGACTGGATGGGCCATTGGCCTGATCCAACATGGCTTCTCTTATGTTCTTCTGTGACACAGAGTGTTGGACTGGATGGGCCACTGGCCTGATCCAACATGGCTTCTCTTATGTTCTTATGTTCGTAACTCAAAATGGCCATCTCTGTCATATCCAGGAGACTGAGTACACACACACCTCTGGGTTCTTTGTTCTCAAGAAGTTCCCCGTTTAATGTGCTGTACCTTGAGCTCCATAAACTATGACATGGTGGGAGGGGAGCATTGGTACTTCCTTGGCAGTTATGGTAGATCACTTCAAGTTCTGGTTATGTCAGGCAAAGATCAATATCTACTCTTTCCTCATTTGTTCAAATATGCCACACTCTTCTTTTAGCCACATTTGCTGTTTCTTCAGGGACCCTCTAATTTATTTAAATATATAAATATCAAGTCCGAATGCTGCATACCTTAATGCCATTGCATCCGGGAGTCAGGTACTTTCTCCCATTTTCTGTGGTCACCCAGTAGCTTAAAGGTGCCGGAACTGCATAGCTGTTCTTTTATTATGACTGTAAAAGGGAAGTGGTTATGATTTAATTCAGTATCTAGAAGTCAGTAAAGTCAGCAGTCCACACTTTTAGAGTCTCTTAGACTATATTTAATGAGCTTTGCTAGAATTTTTCAGTCAGCAGTTATATATGTTTATTTTTGATTTATATCTCGCCCTCCCCGCCAAAGCAGGCTCAGGGCGGCTTACAATTTTGGCTATGGCTATCCCCCTCCCACTTTCCTTGGACATTTGCCATTTTTTAATTGAAGAACGGGGGGTGGGGGTTGGAACTGAAAAAAAAATGTTGGTAGAAATTATGATTTAAAATACGTTTCCCTGGCCACACAGGGACTGAAATCATAAGATCATTGAGGATCCACCTACTGATTTGGTTTCTGAAATTAAGGAATCTTCCTTTGGAGGTAAACTTATTCTGTTGGAAGAAAGGAAGACTTTCTAAGGAAGGAATTTTCTTCCAACGGAAAGTTTCCCACTAACCAGAAGGAAACATTAGATCCAGTTCATCCCACTGGATAAATTGTATAATGGAGAAACAGCGAACTCTCGTAGACGTCTTAAATGTTGTGAAGGCTTTTGATCGTATTGAGTGGTTGTTGCTTACGCTTGATAAGTGATGATGCAGCAATTTGAAATGCTGGGTGTTTAATTTAGAGTCATCCAGTGGAGAAATTAGTTATCAGTTAATCGCTTTGAATTTGTTTTGATCATGTACACAAGGCGCAGGGGTATGTTATCATTATAGTCTTGTAACAATAGAACGATGCAATAGATGATTTGCATGGACTGAGGTTCTAGGAGGAGAGCAAAATAGGCCAATATCACTGGGAAAACCAATTAAAATGTTATTTTGGATAATGGATGAATATAGTTGTGTGTTTCTACAGAAAATCTAATGCATTGATGGGGGAGTAACAGTATCCAGGAAGTTCCTTTTATTGTTCCTTTTATTCAGATGCGGTTCAATGTGGCCAAGTGCAAAGTAATGCACATTGGGGCCAAGAAACCCAGCTACAAATACAAGTTGATGGGGTGTGAACTGGCAGAGACTGACCAAGAGAGAGATCTCGGGGTCGTGGTAGATAACTCACTGAAAATGTCAAGACAGTGTGCGTTTGCAATAAAAAAGGCCAATGCCATGCTGGGAATTATTAGGAAGAGAATTGAAAACAAATCAGCCAGTATCATAATGCCCCTGTATAAATCGATGGTGCGGTCTCATTTGGAGTACTGTGTGCAGTTCTGGTCGCCGCACCTCAAAAAGAATATAATAGCATTGGAGAAAGTCCAGAGAAGGGCAACTAGAATGATTAAAGGGCTGGAACACTTTCCCTATGAAGAAAGGTTGAAACGCTTGGGACTCTTTAGCTTGGAGAAACGTCGACTGCGGGGTAACATGATAGAGGTTTACAAGATAATGCATGGTATAGAGAAAGTAGAGAAAGAAGTACTTTTCTCCCTTTCTCACAATACAAGAACTCGTGGGCATTCGATGAAATTGCTGAGCAGACAAGTTAAAACGGTTAAAAGGAAGTCCTTCTTCACCCAAAGGGTGATTAACATGTGGAATTCACTGCCACAGGAGGTGGTGGCGCCCACAAACATAGTCACCTTCAAGAGGGGTTTAGATAAAAATATGGAGCAGAGGTCCATCAGTGGCTATTAGCCACAGTGTGTGTGTATATATAATTTTTTTTGCCACTGTGTGACACAAAGTGTTGGACTGGATGGGCCGTTGGCCTGATCCAACATGGCTTCTCTTATGTTCCTATGATCTTGAGGGGACAGTAACAGTATCCAGGAAGTTCCTTTTATTGATCTTGAGGCCACTGAAGTTGGTCAGTGGAGCTTGGTATAACGCAGCCACATCAATATTGTGGGTGTGAGTTTTTAGAATTTGTTTGATTCTGGTTTGAACACTTGTCTCTCAACGAGTTAAAAACTTTGCATGTAAAAGTGGAGGCACTCTCCATAGCGGGGATCCCCAGCATTTTTGAGGCTGTGGCCATCTTTGGAATTCTGACACGGCGTGGTGAGTGCGGCCACAAAATGGCTGCCAAAGTAGGCAGAGCCAGACCCAAAATGGCCGCCGCAGTTTACCTTTGATCACACGGTGAAGATCTTTGTGCTATGGTAGCAGCTGATGCCAGAGCAATGCTTTTCAAAATTTGCACAGCCCATCAGATTGCCAGTAGCCTTTCTAAAGCCTTGGTGGGCAAACTCCCCGCTTGAGACTGCCTGTTTTCTGAAAACACTTGGTGTACCCCAGGAGAGATTTCAGAAGGTTGGGGATCCCTGCGACATTGTCATGGGATGAAGAAGAAGAAGAGGAAGAAGAGGAAGAATTGCAGATTTATACCCCGCCCTTCTCCCTGAATCAGAGTCTCAGAGTGGCTCACAATCTCCTTGACCTTCCTCCCCCACAACAGACATCCTGTGAGGTGTGTGGGGTTGAGAGGGCTCTCCCAGCAGCTGCCCTTTCAAGGACAACCTCTGCCAGAGCTATGGCTGACCCAAGGCCATTCCAGCAGGTGCAAGTGGAGGAGTGGGGAATCAAACCCGGTTCTCCCGGATAAGAGTCTGCGCACTTAACTACTACACCAAACTGGCTCTCATGAAGGGGGGGGATGAAGGGGGGGATGTGTTATTGTTTTGCTAGAAGTCCAACATTTCCGCAGAACATACTCAGGTGGGAAAATGTCATCTTTCAGAAAATAAGTCAGGGACATATATGCCCGTCAACTTTTTTTTTTTATGTGCTGTTGACAGCAAAAATAACTTTTCTTGGTTTGTCCTCCTTATATCACTCGAAACATGCAAATATCCGACTTTTATATGAATAATGCAATATGTTTTTACACCCTTGGGATTATTTTTCTTCCACTGTCTCTAATCTGTACCCATTGCTGTCGAAATAGAGAATCTGTGCGCACGCACTGTCAGTAGTATTTTAAATATAAAAAAGGTCAGGGTAGTCCCCTGTGCAAGCACCAGTCGTTTCTGACTCTGGGGTGACGTCGCATCACGATGTTTTTGCGGCAGAGTTTTTACAGGTTGGTTTGCCATTGCCTTCCCCAGTCATCTACGCTTTCCCCCCAGCAAGACTGGGGACTCATTTTACCGACCTCGGAAGGATGGAAGGCTGAATCAACCTGGAGCCGGCTACCTGAACCAGCTTCCGCTGGGATTGAACTCAGGTTGTGAGCAGAGAGCTTGGACTGCAGTACTGCAGCTTTACCACTCTGCGCCATAGCTATGTGGATATATCCGAGCTCCAAACACACACACACACACCTCCCCCAAGGCAATTGTTCCGTTTTCTTCTTATAACAACTACCCTGTGAAGTAGGCCAGGCTGAGAGACACCAACATGGATTCTAGTAAACTTAATGTCGGGCCATCTAGTCCAACCCCTTGCTCATTGCAGGGTCAGCTTTCTTTTGTAGCAGGAACTCCTTTGCATATTAGGCCACACGCTCCTGATGTAACCAATCCTCCAAGAGCTTCCAGGTCTCTGCTTACAGGGCGTATTGTAAGCACCAGGAGGATTGGCTGCATCAGGGGTGTGTGGCCTAATATGCAAAGGAGTTCCTACTACAAAAGAAAGCCCTGCAGACAAGTGTTCATCCAACTGCTGCTTAAACGTTGCCAGTTTTGAACCCAGCTCCCTCTCCCTGTATAAATTGATGCTGAGGTCTCATTTGGAATACTGTTTACAATTCCGGTCACCGCACCTCAAAAAAGATACTATAGCATTGGGAAAAGTGCAGAAAAGCGCAACTAGAATGACTGAAGGGTTGGAACACTTTCCCTATGAAGAAAGGTTAGAAAACTTGGGGCTCTTTAGATTGGGGAAACGTCAACTGCGGGGTGACATGATAGAGATATACAAGATTATGCATGGGATGGAGAAGGTAGAGAAAGAAGTACTTTGCTCCCTTTCTCACAATACGAGAACTCGTGGGCACTCAGTGAAATTGCTGAGCGGTCAGGTTATAATAATAATAATAATTTTTAATTTATATCCCACCCTCCCCGCCGAAGCAGGTTTAGGGTGGCTTACATAGCATAAAATACAATGTTACAATGATACAACAATAAAATAATGGATAAAAGGAAGTCCTTCTTCACCCAAAGGGTGATTAAATTGTGGAATTCACTGCCACAGGAGGTGATGGCAGCTACAAGCATAGATAGCTTCAAGAGGGGATTGGATAAACATATGGAGCAGAGGTCCATCAGTGGCTATTAGCCACAGTGTATTGATGGAACTCTGTCTGGGGCAGTGATGCTCTGTATTCTTGGTGCTTGGGCGAGGGGTCAACGATGAGAGGGCTTCTAGTGTTCTGGCTCCACTGGCGGACTTCCTGATGGCACCTTGGGAGATTTTTGAGCACTCTGTTATACAGAATGTTAGACTGGACGGGCCATTGGCCTGTTCCAACATGGCTTCTCTTCAGCATTTTCTTGGGAGAGGAGTTAAGAGATTCAGCCCACCCACCCCGACCACCACCCATATTGTATATTGGTTTAATTTGGAATTGTATGCCTTCTGGAGGGAAAGGAGTGATATGCATATTTTAGAAGTTCAATGACTGAGGAAATGTAGGTTCAATGCTGCCCTCAGCGATGAAGACATGGAGCTCAGTCACAATCTCTCTCAGCCTGATCGACTTTCACGCAGTTGCTGTCAGGGTTTGAATTCCGCAGGAGCTCACAGGAGCACAGCTCCTGAATCTCCAGCCAGGTTCTGCATGTGGTGGGGAGTTCTCCCTGCTTCACACAGATCCCGGGGCATATGGCAATGAAGATATGCTACTGAGCCTCCTACACCTTTTCCCCCTACAAAATGACACCTTGGTTGCTGTGAGGATAAAATAGAAGAGAGGAGAACGAAGTCAGCTTGCTTTGGGTTCCTATCGGGGAGAAAGGCGGAGCACAAATGTAGGGAATAAAAAGAAGATAAACGGGACTCTCTCCCCCTATATGAGCCCCGAAGGCCGTTACGATCGGCCAGCCAACATCTTCTGATCATCCCTGGCCCAAAGGATGTCTGGCTTGCCTCGACCAGGGGCAGGGCCTTTTCGGCACTGGCCCCGACCTGGTGGAATCAGCTCCCTACAGAGATTCGGGCCCTTCCGGATTCATTACCATTCTGGAGGGCCTGCAAAACGGAGCTGTTCCGCCAGGTCTATGGTTGAGGCAAGTGGACGTCCTCAACCTACGACACCGTCCAGCTGGCTTCCCAGCAATGAGTGCCGCTTCATTTGGGGCCAAGACTGTTGACAACTTAGGTGTTGCCCATGATAGTTACGCCCCATGTGCTGTAACCATCCATGCCGTCTCAAAAATTAATTTTAATTTATTGGCTCAATTTTTTTAAACTGATCTTTTATTGCTGATTTTACTGTTTTAGCATGTTGGAATCCGCCCCGAGCCCTCACAGAGAGCCAGTTTGGTGTAGTGGTTAAGTGTGCGGACTCTTACCTAGGAGAACCGGGTTTGATTCCCCACTCCTCCACTTGCACCTGCTGGAATGGGCTTGGGTTAGCCATAGCTCTGGCAGAGGTTGTCCTTGAAAGGGCAGCTGCTGTGAGGGCCCTCTCCAGCCCCACCCATCTCACAGGTTGTTTGTTGTGGGGGAGGAAAGGAGATTGTGAGCTGCTCTGAGACTCTTCGGAGTGGAGGGCGGGATATAAATCCAATATCTTCATCTACCTCACAGGGTGTCTGTTGTGGGGGAGGAAGGGAAAGGAGATTGTGAGCCGCTCTGAAACTCTTCGGAGTGGAGGGCGGGATATAAACCCAATATCTTCATCTACCTCACAGGGTGTCTGTTGTGGGGGAGGAAGGGAAAGGAGATTGTGAGCCGCTCTGAAACTCTTCGGAGTGGAGGGCGGGATATAAATCCAATATCTTCATCTACCTCACAGGGTGTCTGTCGTGGGGGAGGAAGGTAAAGGAGATTGTGAGCCGCTCTGAGACTCTTGGGAGTGGAGGGCAGGATATAAATCCAATATCGTTGTCTTCTTCTTCATGAGAAAGGGAGAACTAGAAATGTACAAAATTAAAAAAATAAAATAAACATTTGGATGGCCTTGGGATTTACTCTCTTGGTCTAACCTACCTTGCAGGATTGTCGTGACAGGAGAAGGGAGCGCTGTGTCGGCTGCCCCGAACACCCTAAAAAATGTAAGAGATATTCCCAAGATCTCCAGCGGGTATTTTGTTTTGGTGAGGGGCGTACGCGTCATAATTGGCAAATGAAATTGGAAGTCTTGGTTTGAAAGGGAGCTACGCTGAGGTGGGTAAAGTAAACTTCAGAGATTTTGTACAATTCTGCACACACAAGGGTCCCTCTGTCTCTTGGAGGGGACCGCAGCCAACTCCCTCGCTTTGCATAAAGTGCGAGGCGCATCAGTCCTCTAATGAATGCAACCCACAGCGGCGGGGATTCCTCGCCTGCTCAGCTGCGCCATTGACAAACCGAGCGCGTTCTTGGGGTCCCCCCTTTCCCCTCTCCTTTTTAAATCTCCTTTCCCTTTTAGTCCCCCTTTTCAATGCCAGCCCTGCGGTTTTGATCTCCCTTGAATGCCGGTTCCCCTCATTTGGGGGCTCCAATTCTGAGAAGATTTGGCCCATTGTCCGAGGCGGCGGGACGCCGGATTGATTTCGAGGCTTTTTTTGTATCGGCTCTGGGCTCCTGAATGAAGCTGTCATGTGTGTCTGCGGTTGGCTAGCGGGCAGTCCCCGGCCGCAAGCTGTGCCTCCTTTTGTTGTTTCGGCCTCATTGAGTGGAGGGAAGAGGCTCGTTTCAGGGTGATTTACCACCACCCAAACACCAGCTGTCTGTTGCTGTCCAGGCTGCTTTCCACCTTGGCTGTTCCGTCCCGCTATGCCCCGTGTCCCCCACCCCACCCCCGGGCACATATGGGGGGAGTGGCCAAAGTTTCTAAGCCATGCGTGTCGAGATGAATATTTCCCAGCAGTTCGGGAGGAAAGGCAAGAAAATGTCGAAAGAAAAAGGAAAGAGGTACCATTTGTTTTTCGATGACTACCGAGCAGTGTTCCCTCTAAGAAGGTGATGATATTGGATTTATTTCCCGCCCTCCACTCCGAAGAGTCTCAGAGCAGCTCACAATCTCCTCTATATCTTCTCTTCTCCACAACAGACACCCTGTAAGGTGGGCGGGACTGAGAGGGCTGTCACAGCAGCTGCCCTTTCACGGACAACTCCTGCGAGAGCTATGGCTAACCCAGGGCCATTCCAGCAGCTGCAAGTGGAGGAGTGGAGAATCAAGCCCGGTTCTTCCAGATAAGAGTCCGCATACTTAACCACCACTCCAAACTAGCTCTCCTACACCAAACTAACTGGTAAAGATCAGATGTTTGAGAGCTGTAAGACATGAGCATCGGATTTCGAGAGCCGCAAGACAGAGAGGGAGGAGAGAGAGAGAGGTGGAAAGAAAGCAACTTTAACTTTAAATGCATTCTCCAAGCTGCCAGCTAGCTTGGCTTGGAAAAGTGATTTAAAGAAAGAATTGCCTTCTCCAGGCTGGCCACACAATATGTGTGAAAGAGCCACGTGTGGCTCCTGAACTCCAGTTTGGCCGCTCCTGCACTACATAATGCACTTTTAATCCAGTTTAAGTGTCATTTGTGACTGGATTTTACTGTGTGAAATGGCAAAATCCACATGTGAAGGACTGCTGATGTGGATTGAAAGTACATTATTTAGCAGGTGTGAAAACACCCTTAGTAACTTATTGGTCGAGTGTACCTCATGTAGCATGAAATGCGTAGGTAGCAGGTCATGAGAGAGCCAGTTTGGTTGAGTGGTTAAGAGCGGTGGACTCTAATCTGGATAACTGGGTTTGATTTTCCCATCTTCCTCCTGCTGAAGACCGCTGGGTGACTTTGGGTTAGTCATAGAGAGCTGTTCTCTCCAGAGCAGCTCTGTCAGGGCTCTCTCAGCCCCACCTCCTTCACAGGGTGTCTGTTGTGGGGAGAGGAAGAGAAGGAGATTGCAAGACACTCTGAGACTCCCGAGTGAAGGGCAGGGTAGAAATCCAGTCTCCTCCACTACATCCAGTTCGGTGTAGTGGTTAAGTGTGCGGACTCTTACCTGGGAGAACCAGGTTTGACTCCCCACTCCTCCACTTGCACCTGCTGGCATGGCCTTGGGTCAGCCACAGCTGTGGCAGAGGTGGTCCTTGAAAGGGCAGCTGCTGTGAGAGCCCTCTCCAGCCCCACCCACCTCACAGGGTGTCTGTTGTGGGGGAGGAAGGTAAAGGCGATTGTGAGCCGCTCTGAGACTCTTCGGATTGGAGGGCAGGATATAAATCCAATGTCTTCATCTACCTCAGAGTGTGTCTGTTGTGGGGGAGGAAGGGAAAGGAGATTGTGAGCCGCTCTGAGACACTTCGGAGTGGAGGGCGGAATATAAATCCAATATCTTCATCTACCTCACAGTGTGTCTGCTGTGGGGGAGGAAGGGAAAGGAGATTGCAAGCCACTCTGAGACTCCTGAGTGAAGGGCAGGGTAGAAATCCAGTCTCCTCCTCCTTTTTGGGGTCACCATAATTCAACTATGACTCAGCAGATACCATGATGATCCATGTACCAAATAGGCTAGCTTTCTCCCGGAGACCATATTGGCTATTAGTTCTGACACTGAGTCCAGCCCAAGGCCCACCTGGTGGGTTTGAGGCTGAGATGAAATCTGGGATGTGCAGAAATTGCCTAGCTTTCTTGGATCTCGGACAACCCTCTTAACCAGTATATTATTTAAGCCTCAAAATATGTATCGAGGTGTACATGAAGCAAATAAATAATAATAATAATAATAATAATAATAATAATAATAATAATAATAATAATAATAATAAATATATAATAATAAATAATAAGGAAAATAAATAATAATAATAATAAAACAATAATATAATAAATAAACAAAATAAATACTAAGAATGAACAAAAAATAAAAAAATAAGCAAGTAAAAAATTAAAAATAAAACCAATAAAGGGAAGCGGACGCATCGTGTATCCTCCGAGCTGTTGTCAGATCCCAGAATTGGAGGGCGGAGTTTTATCTTCCTCTTCGTCATCATGGACACCTGGGTTTCACCTTTTTCCCCCTGACCTGACCCTGAGAAATGGATGCGAATTCAGGGCTCCTTTTCTAGCAGGATCCGCGCTGCATATTAGGCCACGTCCTCCTGATGTAGCTAATCTTCCAAGAGCTTAGAGGGCTCTTAGTACAAGGCCTACTGTAAACTCCAGAAAGATTGGCTGCATCAGGGGTGTGTGGCCTAACATGCAGAGGAGCTCCTGCTAGAAAAAGAGCCCTGGATGCGATTAAGAACATAAGAGAAGCCATGTTGGATCAGGCCAATGGCCCATCCAGTCCAACACTCTGTGTCACATAAGAAAATAAGAGAAGCCATGTTGGATCAGGCCAATGGCCCATCCAGTCCAACACTCTGTGTCACATAAGAACATAAGAGAAGCCCTGTTGGATCAGGCCAGTGGTCCATCCAGTCCAACACTCTGTGTCACATAAGAACATAAGAGAAGCCCTGTTGGATCAGGCCAGTGGTCCATTCAGTCCAACACTCTGTGTCACATAAGAACATAAGAGAAGCCATGTTGGATCAGGCCAGTGGCCCATCCAGTCCAACACTCTGTGTCACATAGGAACATAAGAGAAGCCCTGTTGGATCAGGCCAGTGGCCCATCCAGTCCAACACTCTTTGTCACATAGGAACATAAGAGAAGCCCTGTTGGATCAGGCCAGTGGTCCATCCAGTCCAACACTCTGTGTCACATAAGGACATAGGAGAAGCCCTGTTGGATCAGACCAGTGGCCCATCCAGTCCAACACTCTTTGTCACATAGGAACATAAGAGAAGCCATGTTGGATCAGGCCAATGGCCCATCCAGTCCAACACTCTGTGTCACATAAGGACATAGGAGAAGCCCTGTTGGATCAGGCCAATGGCCCCTCCAGTCCAACACTCTGTGTCACATAAGAACATAAGAGAAGCCCTGTTGGATCAGGCCAGTGGTCCATCCAGTCCAACACTCTGTGTCACATAAGAACATAAGAGAAGCCCTGTTGGATCAGGCCAGTGGTTCATCCAGTCCAACACTCTGTGTCACATAAGAACATAAGAGAAGCCCTGTTGGATAAGGCCAGTGGTCCATTCAGTCCAACACTCTGTGTCACATAGGAACATAAGAGAAGCCATGTTGGATCAGGCCAATGGCCCATCCAGTCCAACACACTGTTTCACATAAGAGAAGCCATGTTGGATCAGGCCAGTGGCCCATCCAGTCCAACACTCTGTGTCACATAGGAACATAAGAGAAGCCCTGTTGGATCAGGCCAGTGGCCCATCCAGTCCAACACTCTTTGTCACATAGGAACATAAGAGAAGCCCTGTTGGATCAGGCCAGTGGTCCATCCAGTCCAACACTCTGTGTCACATAAGGACATAGGAGAAGCCCTGTTGGATCAGGCCAGTGGCCCATCCAGTCCAACACTCTTTGTCACATAGGAACATAAGAGAAGCCCTGTTGGATCAGGCCAATGGCCCCTCCAGTCCAACACTCTGTGTCACATAAGAACATAAGAGAAGCCCTGTTGGATCAGGCCAATGGCCCATCCAGTCCAACACTCTGTGTCACATAAGAACATAAGAGAAGTCATGTTGGATCAGGCCAATGGCCCATCCAGTCCAACACTCTGTGTCACATAAGAACATAAGAGAAGCCCTGTTGGATCAGGCCAATGGCCCCTCCAGTCCAACACTCTGTGTCACATAAGAACATAAGAGAAGCCCTGTTGGATCAGGCCAATGGCCCATCCAGTCCAACACACTGTGTCACATAAGAACATAAGAGAAGCCATGTTGGATCAGGCCAATGGCCCATCCAGTCCAACACTCTGTGTCACACAGTGGCCAATTTTTATATATATATATGTATACACACCCCCACCCCCACATTTATATATATATATATATATATATATATATAAAGTGTCTCTTTCCCCCTCCCTGGCCTTTTAGTGCATCCCGTTTCCATCTTGCCAAACCGGTTAACCTCTTTAATGCCTCGATATCCTTTTCCCATATAATCTGCTCTCTCTCTTTTCCTTTTCCCCTCACCCCTCATCTTCAAAGGCGAGTGGATTCTCTCTGTCTCTTGTCACTCAGCGAGCTCCACATGGTTATCTCTCCGCTGCAGGCTGCCCAAGTGCGCAAAAGGAGAGTCCTGCCTGCCCACCTGCTTGCGTGAGGTGGGTAACAGTTGGCGGAGGGTGTCTCGCCGCTCGTAGATCTCAGCCTCTATCTATGAAGTTCAAAGACTCCACAGCAGGGCTAATTTGGGAGGCCCTTCCAAACCTGCTTCGGAGAACACCCCTAGCGATTGTGCCACGTGATCCGGGGGAGTCATGTCAGGTCCCCAGCTTTTTTGGCACGCTCTCGACAGCCAGCACCAAAAATATGATATTGCGTAGCGAGTGCTTGCTTGCTTAAGAAGGGTTTATTTTTAGCAGCGCTGGCCTGCATCAGATTGGATCGAGATCGTCTTTCCATCCAGGCAAAACCAACAGAGATAATTCTCCGAATGTGATTTTTGGACTGTTGGGAGTAATCCCAGGGCTACTGAAACCCCAACAGCTCCAGTTCAAAAGGACAGGGTAGCAGGCAGTGTTCCCTCTAAGCCAGGGGTGTCAAACTCTTTTGGGAGGGACGGTGGCTCAGTGGTAGAGCATCTGCTTGGGAAGCAGAAGGTCCCAGGTTCAATCCCCGGCATCTCCAAAAAAGGGTCCAGGCAAAGAGGTGTGAAAAAACTCAGCTTGAGACCCTGGGGAGCCACTGCTGGTCAGGGGAGGGACGGTGGCTCAGTGGTAGAGCATCTGCTTGGGAAGCAGAAGGTCCCAGGTTCAATCCCCGGCATCTCCAAAAAAGGGTCCAGGCAAATAGGTGTGAAAAACCTCAGCTTGAGACCCTGGAGAGCTGCTGCCAGTCTGAGAAGACAATACTGACTTTGATGGACCAAAGGTCTGATTCAGTATAAGGCAGCTTCATATGTTCATATGTCATGAGGGACGGATCTGACGTAAATGAGACCTTGTTGGGCCAGGCCATGTGTATACCTACTTAAGATTAGGTAGCAGAGATATAAACTTTATAAAGGACACAGACAAACACAATTAAAGATTTTTTAAAAAAAATAAAACTTAAAACGTGCTTAAAACGTTAGCGCTTGGTCTTAAAGGTGCTTTCTTTGTATTTCTCCCCTGGGATCCAGGGAAGAGGGCAAAGGAAGCTCTGACTCTTTCCTTCCTTCCCTGGGGGTCTGTGGGGGGAGCCTCAGCCAATAGAAAGAAGAGAGACTTGACTAAGTAGCTCTGCTGCGTGATTGAGAAAGCCTGGAAAAAACAAGCTCGGCCTTTCTTCCTTCCTCCCCAAGGGATCAGCCAATTGAGAAAATAGAGGCTTTGCTCTGAGGCTCCAGTGCAATTGAGCAAACCTTACAAAGCAAGCTGTTACGCAGAAGGAAGCAAGAAATAGGGAGAAGGAGGCAGATGACAGCCAGTTGCTTGGGGGCCTGATTGGGCCCCTAGGCTACATGTTTGACACCCCTGCTGTAAACTATGGAGACTTGTGTGTGAAAATTCTACTTTGTGAGTTACTGGCATTAAAGTTGTGAGTGAGCGATTGGGCAGCTGTTTGCTCTGGGGGCCATCCTTCCTGAGTGAAGACAAATCTGTCCGAGCTGGAGGCAAGAAAACCCCAACCTGTCGGCTAGCTCACACTAACTCATCTTAGAGGGAAGCCTCGTAGCAGGTGATGTGAAAGACCTTTGCCTGAGACCCTGAAGAGCTGCTGCCGGTCTGAGTAGACAGGGCTGAGCTTGGTGGACCTCAGGTCTGATTCAGGATAAGGCGGCTTCATGGCTATGGCTCAGTGGAAAAGCATCTGCTTGGCATGCAGAAGGTCCCAAGTTCAATCCCCAGCATCTCCAGTCAAAAGGACCAGGCAGAAGTGATGGGAAAGACCTCAGTGGCTCATCACTAGAGCATCTGCTTGGGGTGCAGAAGGTCCCAGGTTCAATCCCCAGCATCTCCTGTTAAGTATTAGGTGTGATATGAAAGACATCTCTGCTTAAGATCCCGGAGAGCTGCTGACCACCTGAGTAGACAATACTAACCTTGATGGACCAGTGGTCCAACTCAGCATTCAGCAGCTCACATGTTCCTATATAAGTACTAAATATATACAATAAAGGCAAATCTATAGTCAACCCACATCTTTTAGACAGCAGATTTCTACCCTACCCTTCTCTCTGATTCAAAGACTCAGAGCAGCTTACAATCTCCTATATTTTCTCCCCCCTGTGAAGTGGGTGGGGCTGAGAGGGCTCTCACAGCAGCTGCTCTTTCAAGGACAACTCCTGCGAGAGCTATGGCTGACCGAAGGCCATTCCAGCAGCTGCGAGTGGAGGAGTGGGGAATCAAACCGGGTTCTCCCAGGTAAGAGTACGCACACCTAACCACTACACCAAACTGGCTCTTGTAGGCTTGAACCTAATAGCAATCCAAAAGCTTTTTTGTTCCCATTTATTTAATATCCTGCGAAATACATTTGTTATCAGTCTGTTAAAATAATCCCATGGTAGTGTGCTGAATGTCTTTACTTGGGTAGTTCTGATCTGTTCTGTAAATATCAAGATCTTCTTTTTGACTTTACGTTGCTGCGCTACAAAGTCCACACAAAAGCTTTTCTGATTCTTTAGGAAATATCATTATTGTTTCAAAAATTATCTGGAGGTATTTGAAATGGCAAAGCTCTAGATATTCTAAAGAAAGAGTAAGGACAGATTTGTAACTTATCTTATTTTAGCGTCGGTACGGTGCTTTCAAGCACCCGGATGGCTTCACACACTTGGTTTTAGTGTAATCCTCACAACAGCCTTGTCAGGTAGGACAATAGTGTCTCCAATTTGTTGGCTGGTGAGGCAGTGTCTTCCAAGCTGTGCATTTTAGCTGCTTTTATATTGTGGATTTTAATATGTTTTAATCAGGGTTTTTACGTGTAGCAGGAGCTTCTTTGCATATTAGGCCACGCACCCCTGATGTAGCCATTCCTCCTGGAGCTTACAGTAGGCCCTGTGAGAAAACCCCTGTAAGGAATTCTAGCAGGACCTCCTTTGCATATTAGGCCACACACCCCTGATGTAGCCAAACCTGGAGCTTACAGCAGGCCCTGTGAGAAGAGCCCTGTAAGGAATTCTAGCAGGACCTCCTTTGCCTATTAGGCCACACCCCCCTGATGTAGCCAGTCCTCCTGGAGCTTACAGCAGGCCCTGTGAGAAGAGCCCTGTAAGGAATTCTAGCAGGACCTCCTTTGCCTATTAGGCCACACCCCCCTGATGCAGCCAATCCTCCTGGAGCTTACAGCAGGCCCTGTGAGAAGAGCCCTGTAAGGAATTCTAGCAGGACCTCCTTTGCCTATTAGGCCACACCCCCTGATGGAGCCAGTCCTCCTGGAGCTTCCAGCAGGCCCTGTGAGAAGAGCCCTGTAAGGAATTCTGGCAGGACCTCCTTTGCATATTAGGCCACACACCCCTGATGTAGCCAATCCTCCAAGAGCTTACAGTAGGCCCTATACTAAGAGCCCCGTAAGCTCTTGGGAGGAGTGGCTACATAAGGGGGTGTGGTCTGATATGCAAAGGAGTTCCTGTTACAACAAAAAAAAGTCCTGAGCAATACTAACTGCTTGGGACAAACGGATCCGTCCTCAAGGTTCTGGTTATCATCTCGGAGGTTTGGCTACATTACATTACAATAATGACACAGACGAACCACCCAAAAAACAAGCTGCTAGAAGTCATGTACAGCGTGAGTCCCTGAACCAATTTGGAAAACCCCACAAATTGGCTCTTTTAGGCACAAATTGTAATTCGCGCTTCAATTTGTGCCCATCCCTAGTATGGACCACAGTCCCTAATAGATTGTCCAAGCAGTTTTGGATATTATCTTCTACAGGGCTGCTACCCTGTTGCTTGCATTAACAGAACCCTCTTGAATAATTCAGTTTTGCATAGTTCGTTAATGTCAGCAGGCTTAGGAAGATACATGTCTAGGATCACCCTGTAATCTTACTGCTCTGCCCTTCATCTGAGGTTCCCATGCAGTATGCTGGATTTCTCTTGGAGAGAAGTTCTGATATTATCCGGCAAGGTTCCAAAATACAAGCATCGGGACAGTCAAGGTTCTTTTTCTAGCAGGAGCTCGTCTGCATATTAGGCCACGCCTCCCTGATGTAGCCAATCCTCTTGGAGCTTACAGTAGGGCCCTATACTAAGAGCCCTCTAAGCTCTCGGAGGATTGGCTACATCAAGGGGTGTGGCCTAATATGCAGAGGAGCTCCTGCTAGAAAAAAAAAAGAGCCATGGGGGCATTCCATTCTACCCACTCCGTTTTCTTTTTCCTGGTTTTTCTGCATGTGTGAACCGGGCCTTAGCCACGTATTTGTGGGCAGAGAAGTCAACGCAGAAAGATTCTCTTCATGGCTTTATGTACCAGACCAATGGAAATGCCAGGAATTTTGAAGAGGTACCATCTTGCTGCTACACGACTCGCTTTTTTTTTGCATACCGTGGAGCACGCCGAAGAAACCAGCTCTTTCATGTTATTTCTTGTGCGGGGTTTTCTCCTGGCGTTTGATAGCTTGAAAGAACAAAATGCTTCCTGCGGAAGACTTCAATGCAAGCAGGGGCTTGTCCGCTCTGGTCCTCTGGCGTTTCAGTAACAGAGATGCAGAGAGCTCAATTTTATCCACGTGTAAATTGGATCCTTTTTAACCATTTGTGGACATTTCTTTTACGGACTTTATAGCGGGATGTTCCTAAAAGTAGGGCTTATGATTAAACTGGCAATGCAAATAATGGTTCTTAGCAGGATAATAAGGTATTTTAAGGGGTTTCTAAGCAATCTGTGTACGTTCTTGCCAGTGTAATCCATGCTGGTTAAAATATGCCAATTTTATTTCCATTTTAGGGCTGAAATAATGGCACAGTCTAGGCCATTTCATTTATTCCGGAGGGAGGGAGGGAGGGAAGGAAGGAAGGAAGGAAGGAAGGAAGGGAGGGAGGGAGGGAGGGAGGGAGGGAGGGAGGGAGAAGAATTGCAGATTTATACCCCACCCTTCTCCCTGAATCAGAGACTCAGAGCAGCTTACAATCTCCTTTCACTCCCCCCCCACAACAGACACCCTGTGAGGGTGGGTGGGGGCTGGAGAGGGCTCTCACAGCAGCTGCCCTTTCAAGGACAACCTCTGCCAGAGCTATGGCTGACGCAAGGCCATTCCAGCAGGTGCAAGTGGAGGAGTGGGGAATCGAACCCGGTTCTCCCAGATAAGAGTCCGCGCACTTAACCGAGGAAGGAAGGAAAGGAAGGAAACAGCAAAGATTTAAAATGTAAGATTCTGTCCCAAGCAATTCTGCAGATCTTTCTACATGTAGGCAGTTTTGTTTTGTACGGAATGGAGTGAGAGCCAGAATGGTGTAGTAGATAGGATTACCATTTTAGAGGAATGGTTCAAATCCCCACCTTGACAGATTCATGGAGGAGAAGTCTATCAGTGGCATGGTGACTAAAGAGAACCTCCACCTTCAGAGGCACTAATCCTCTGAATCCCAGAGCCCGGAGGCAACATCAGGGGAAGGCCTCAACCTCTCTGCTCTATTGTTGGCTGTCCAAAGGGACTGGTTAATCACTGTGTAAGACAGGATGCTGACTAGATGCACCACTGGTCTGATCCA
Source organism: Heteronotia binoei (assembly GCF_032191835.1). Taxonomy (NCBI): domain Eukaryota; kingdom Metazoa; phylum Chordata; class Lepidosauria; order Squamata; family Gekkonidae; genus Heteronotia; species Heteronotia binoei. Next base: position 172,195,531 of record NC_083226.1, on the reverse strand, counting down.
GCAGGGCACTTCTTATGTCCTTTTCCCTGAAGGTCACTGCGTGATTTTGGACCAAGCTTACTCTCAGCCAGTTTGGTGTAGTGGTTAAGTGTGCCGACTCTTATCTGGGAGAACCGGGTTCGATTCCCCACTCCTCCACTTGCACCTGCTGGAATGGCCTTGGGTCAGCCATAGCTCTGGCAGAGGTTGTCCTTGAAAGGGCAGCTGCTGTGAGAGCCTTCTCCAGCCCCACCCACATCACAGGGTGTCTGTTTGTGGGGGAGGAAGAGAAAGGAGATTGTGAGCCGCTCTGAGGACTCTTCGAAGTGGACGGTGGAATATAAATCCAATATATTCTTCTTCTTCTAACCTACCTCACAGGATGGTTCGTGAGTAGAAAATGGAGGAAGGGGGAGATAGTGATCCTTGAAATTCTTTAATGAAGCATGAGATAACACACACACACAGACACACACAATGGCTAATAGCCACTGATGGACCCTCTGCTCCATATTTTTATCCAATCCCCTCTTAAAGCTGGCTGTGCTTGTAGCCGCCACCACCTCCTGTGGCAGTGAATTCCACACATTAATCACCCTTTGGGTGAAGAAGTCCTTCCTTTTATCTATTTTAACTCGACTGCTCAGGCAATTTCATCAAATGCCCACGAGTTCTTGTATTGTGAGAAAGGAGAAAAGTACTTCTTTCTCTACCTTCTCCATCCCATACATAATCTTGTAAACCTCTATCATGTCACCACCGCAGTCGACGTTTCTCCAATCTAAAGAGCCCCCAAGCTCTTTAAAACCCTTAAAACATTAGCACTCAGTCTTAAAGGTGCTTTCTTTACATCTCTCCCATGCAATCCAGGGAACTAGGCAAAGGAAGCTCTGGCTCTTCTGTTCCTTCCCCAGGAGGGGAGAGGAGCTCAGCCAGTAGAAGGAAGGGAGGCTTGGCTCAATTAGCTCTGTTGTGTGATTGAGAGAGCCTGGCAAAGCATACTGTGATGCAGAGGGAAACGAGAGAGGGAGAAAAGAAGCAGATGACAGCCAGTTGCTCAGGGGCCTGATAGGAGCCCTCCAGGGGCCTGATTCAGCCCCCGGGCTGCATGTTTGACACCCTAGCACTAGAACCTCTTGCAATTTGAATGCTGGGCCTCTGTGGATACACACCCCAAGATTGTGTTAGCCCTAGTTCTTACATGTATTGTTTTTAAACATTTGTATTCCTTGGCCTAGTTCATCACGTAAAGTGGTTGCTGATTGTACAGACATTAAAAGATGCCATTAATGATTTATTTAGTATTATTAATTACATTGTGGAAAGATGGCATCGAATGCAAAGGCAGTGAAATGAACTCATTGGGGCTCTAATTTCCACAGTGTTCTATGCTTGTCTCCCCACCCCTGCCCGTCTTCCAAGTTCTCCTTGGCTTTCTGCTGGCTCTTGTTCCGGAATTCCTCTAAGCGCCACTTCTCCCTTGTTTCCCGTGTGTTTTGTTTCTGTTTCAATATGATAGATGTGGCCCCCTCCTACCCTTGCCTCTCTGGAAATGGTATCCCGGCTGCAGAGCAATTATTTAGCGACTGTTGGATGGCGTTTCTTCTGGCCAGGATCAGATTAATCATTATTAGCCGTGACCCCTGCGACAGTAAGCGCATCCCCGGGCGTAAGTGCTAGCCGTATTAAGAAGCAATAGCTATTAGGGAATGCTGTGGAGCTGCTCCGGTTACACAGTTGCTGCAGCCTCCGGAAGGTGAAGCTCCAGCTCAGGGTGGGACAAACTGCGGCTCGGGAGCCCCGTGTGGCTCTTTCACACATATTGTGTGGCTCTTGAAACCCCCACCGCCCTGTCAGCTGGCTAGGAGAAGGCAATTTTTCTCTTCAAATCACTTCGCCAAGCCAGCCAACAGATTGGAGAATGCATTTATAGTTAAAGTTGCTTGCTTTCCGCCTCCCCTACCTCCTCTTCCATCATCTGTTTTCCTACCTCCCCTTCCGTCCTCCCTCCCTCCCTCCCTCCCCTCCCTCCCTCCCTCCCTTCCTTCCTTCCTTCCTTCCTTCTTCCTTCCTTCCTTCCTTCCTTCCTTCCTTCCTTCCTTCCTTCCTTCCTTCCTCCCTCCCTCCCTCCCTCCCTCCCTCCCTCCCTCCCTCCCTCCCTCCCTCCTTCCTTCCTTCCTTCCTTCCTTCCTTCCTTCCTTCCTTCCTTCCTTCCTTCCTTCCTTCCTTCCTTCCTTCCTTCCTTCCTTCCTTCCTTCCTTCCTTCCTTCCTTCCTTCCTTCCTTCCCATTTATCCCTGTTAAAATTCATTTTATTGATTTTAGCCCAGTGTTCCAGCCTGTCAGTGCCATTCTGTATCCTGTTTCCATCTTCTTCTACGTTGCAACCCCTCCCAGTTTAGTATCATCTGCAAATTTAATAAGCATTCCTTCTATTCCTTCACCCAAATCATTGATAAAGATGTTGAACAAAACAGGTCCAAGGACAGATCCTTGAGGCACTCCACTTGTCACTCCTCTCCAAGAGGATGAGGAACCATTCACAAGTACTCTTCTTCTTTTGCCTTCTGTCTTTCCCAGCATCGGGATCTTCTCCAGTGAGTGCTCCCTTCTCATTTGGTGGCCAAAGTATTTGAGTTTCAGCTTCAGCATCTGACCTTCCAGGGAACAGTCTGGGTTGATTTCCCTTAGGACTGACTGATTGGATCTTCTTGCAGTCCAAGGGACTCAAGATTCTTCTCCAGTACCACAACTCGAAAGCATCTATTCTTCTGTGTTCGGCCTTCCTTATGGTTCAACTCTCACAGCCATACATGACTACAGGGAATACCATCGCTTTGACTATACGGACTTTTGTTGGCAGGGTGATGTCTATACTTTTTATTATACTGCCTAGGTTTGCCAGTTCCTCTGGATGGCCAACAACAGGGCACAGAGGCCGTGAGCTTCATAAAAACACCAGAAGAGCCCTAGCTGGATCAGTGGTCCATTTAGTCCAGAATCCTGCCTCACACATTGGCCAACCAGCTCCTCTGGAGGGCCGACAACAGGGCACAGAGGCCGGGGCCTTCATAAGAACCTTGGAAGAGCCCTGCTGGATCAGACCAGTGGTCCATTTAGTCCAGAATCCTGCCTCACACACTGGCCAACCAGCTCCTCCGGAGGGCCAACAACAGGGCACAGAGGCCGGGGCCTTCATAAGAACCTTGGAAGAGCCCTGCTGGATCAGACCAGTGGTCCATTTAGTCCAGAATCCTGCCTCACACACTGGCCAACGAGCTCCTTTGGAGGTCCAACAACAGGGCATAGAGGCCGAGGCCTATCCTCGATGTTGCCTGTGAATGTAGACTTTAGCAGGAGGGCAACTAATGGCTCCTTGGGGCCCACTCGCACTTCCCAATCTGAATTGAGGCCCCCACATGGCTCAGATTCTCAGCTTCAATGGGATGGGGTTTCGCTGAGCATGCCTGGTTGCCAGGACTTGGGGCCTTCTTGAAGGAGAGCAATAAAGAGCTATTAGACACTCAGTGTGGATATAGAGACACACAGTTGCAGTCCCCATGATTGGGGACACTCAGGTTTGGGGTTAGTATGTTTGTGCTCTGTGTCCACATAGTGGTGAATATGCATAAGCAGTGGCGGAATTCTAGCAGGAGCTCCTTTGCATGTTAGGCCACACACCCCTGATGTAGCCAATCCTCCAGGAGCTTACAGGGCTCTTAGTACAGGGTCCAGGGATAGAATTCTAGCAGGAGCTCCTTTGCATGTTAGGCCACACACCCCTGATGTAGCCAATCCTCCAAGAGCTTACAGGGCTCTTAGTACAGGGTCCAGGGATAGAATTCTAGCAGGAGCTCCTTTGCATGTTAGGCCACACACCCCTGATGTAGCCAATCCTCCAAGAGCTTCCAAGGTTCTTTTTTGTAAGCTCTTGGAGGATTGGCTACATCCGGGGGGTGTGGCCTAATATGCAAAGGCGTTCCTGCTAGAATTCCACCCCTGTGCATAAGGCAAGATCCTTTCGACGCCTGCCGTTGCACGCACAATTCCGTTACGTTAACGTCGTTACTATTTTAGTATTTTCATTGGAGTGTCAACGGTAGGTAGCTTCAATGGGGTGCACGCTAAAGGCAGAGTTTGTTACGGTGGTTGCGAAGTCGTTTCAAACATTGGCAAAATGTATTTCTCTCTCTCTCTCTTCATTATGGCTCTTCAGCGCTCTCTCTATTAATAGTTTCTTAGCAGCTAACTTTGGCATTACAGAGAGAAAAAGAGAGACCCAGACGAGGGAGTGTGAAAGAGAAATAGTCTCAGGAGGAATTTCTCTCAGCGGATCATAAAATATTAACTGGGGATGGGATATGAAACACTGCGGGCAAAGATTCAGAAGATGTAGACAAAAGTGTATAAAGTGTGAAAAGCAACAAGAGAGAGAAGGGGAGGGGGCCAATAGAACTTGGCATTGAGAGCCGGTTTGGTGTAGCGGTTAAGTGTGCGGACTCTTATCTGGGAGAACCGGGTTTAATTCCCCACTCCTCCACTTGCGGCTGCTGGAATGGCCTTGGGTCAGCCATAGCTCCGGTAGAGGTTGTCCTTGAAAGGGCAGCTGCTGTGAGAGCTCCCTCAGCCCCACACACCTTACAGGGTGTCTGTTGTGAGGGGAGAAGTTATGGGAGATTGTAAGCTGCTCTGAGTCTCTGATTCAGAGAGAAGGGTGGGGTATAAATCTGCAATTCTTCTTCTTTTTCAATTGGGAACAAAGTACATTTATTTTGCCAAAAACCTTCAGTTCAGGAAAGGTAATCATGTCCCCCCTTTCTGTTTTGGAGAGCCGGTTTGGTGTAGTGGTTAAGTGTGTGGGCTCTTATCTGGGAGAACTGGGTTTGATTCCCCACTCCTCCACTTGCACCTGCTGGAATGGCCTTGGGTCAGCCATAGCTCTGGCAGAGGTTGTCCTTGAAAGGGCAGCTGCTGTGAGAGCCCTCTCCAGCCCCACCCACCTCACAGGGTGTCTGTTGTGGGGGAGGAAGGTAAAGGAGATTGTGAGCCGCTCTGAGACTCTTCGGAGTGGAGGGCAGGATATCAATCCAATATCTTCTTCTTCTTCTTCATAAATGTAGATCATTTGGTCTTTTGTTGTAGAATTAGTTTTCCAGATCCCTGACTATTTAGAGGTACATTTTACTGATAACACCATTTCTTTTGTCTCCCCCTATTTGGTAGATTCTTTTGAATAGTTGCTCCCATAGATCCAGACATCTTTGGATGTTACAGAGGGTAAAAGAGTGAATGGAGCCATTTGCACAAAAGCATTTGTAAATATGCACAACACACACATGAGCTGGGTCTAATGGTACCTTTTGGGTCTAATGGTACCTTTAAGTTTGGGTCTAATGGTACCTTTAAGACCTACAGAGTTTTATTTAAGCCGTTTTCTCCCCTGGAATTAAACCCAAACAAACGGTAAACATATAAACTAAGCTTGTTGTTCCTTTTCGGTCCTTGAATCTGTTAATCGTCTTCATTATGCTGTATGCTAATTTACTGCTCACTCTCTACAAAGGAGCCCCGTGGCGCAGAGTGGTAAAGCTGCAGTACTGCGGTCTGAACTCTCTGCTCATGATCTGAGTTCGATCCCCGGCGGAAGCTGGGTTTAGGTAGCCGGCTCATGGTTGACTCAGCCTTCCATCCTTCCGAGGTCGGTAAAAGGAGTCCCCAGCTTGCTGGGGGGGATGTATAAGTGACTGGGGAAGGCAATGGCAAACCACCCCGTAAAAAAAGTCTGCCTTGAAAACGTTGTGATGTGACATCACCCCAGAGTCGAAAATGACTGGTGCTTGCACAGGGGACCTTTCCTTTCTTTCCTCTACCTTTAGGAGCCGCGTGGCGCAGAGTGGTAAAGTGCAGTACTGTGGTCCGAGCTCTCTGCTCACGATCTGAGTTCTATCCCAGTGGAAGCTGGATTCAGGTAGCCGGCCAAGTTGACTCAGCCTTCCATCCTTCCGAGGTCACTAAAATGAGTCCCCAGCTTGCTGGGGGGAAAGCGTAGATGACTGGGGAAGGCAATGGCAAACCATCCCGTAAAAAAAGTCTGTCGTGAGAACGTCGTGATGCGTCATCACCCCAGACTGGTGCTTGCACCGGGGACCTTTCCTTTCCTTTCCCTCTACTTATATGTATGGACTGGTAACTTCCACTTAGAATCATAGAGTTGGAAGGGGCCCTACAGACCATCTAGTCCAACCCCCTGCTCCATACAGGATCAGCCTGAAGCATCTCCAACAAAGAATCATCCAGCCACATTTTGAAGACTGCCAGTGAAGCGGAGCTCGTCACCTTCCTAGGTAGCTGGTTCCACCTCTGAACTGCTCTGACTGTAATTCCCCAATATCCAGCTGGTACCTTTCTGCTTGTAATTTGAGCCCATTGCTTCGGGTCCTATCCTCGGCTGCCAAACAGAACAGCTCCTTGCCCTCCTCTAAATGACAGCCTTTCAGATATTGAAAGAGAGCCAGCCTGTTCCTCCTCAATCTCCTCTTCTCCAGACTGAACATTCCCAAGGCCCTCAGCCTTTCCTCAGAGGGTTCTTCCTCCAGGCCCTCGATCCATCTTCGTCGCTCTCTTCTGCACCCGCTCGATTTTGTCCACATCTTTTTTGAAGTGAGGCCTCCGGAACTGCACGCGGTATCAGGTGTGGCTTGACCATTGCAGTGAACAGCGGAGATATGACCTCCTGTGATTTTGATGCGATAGCCCTTTCAACCGGGATTCAGGATTCAATTTGCCTTTTTTGCCACAGCATTACACTGACTGCTCATATTTAGTTTACAGTCCATTCGTACCCCAAGATCTCTTTCGTGCACACTGGAACCGTTGGAGCGGTTCCTCAGTGGAACAGGCTTCCTCAGGAGATGGTGGGCACTCCTTCCTTGGAGGTTTTTAAAGAGAGGCTAGATGGCCATCTGACAGCAATGAGGATCCTGTGAATTTACGGGGAGGTATTTGTGAGTTTCCTGCACTGTGTAGGGGGTTGGACTAGATGACCCTGGAGATCCTTCCAACTCTGTGCCTCTATGATTCTATACTTTCCAAAGGTGCATCCCTCATCCAGCATTTGCGCTTCACGTTTTTGTGGCCCAGGTGTAAGACTTTGCACTTCGCCGTATCTGAAGACGTGCGCATACACATGAAAGCTTATACCCAGAATTTAACTTTGCTGGTCTTAAAAGGGGACGCTGGGCTCAAACTCTGTTCCGCGGCTTCATACCAACATGGCTGCCCACCTGAAAGGCTCTGAAGAGGAACTGGAGTGTATTGACTTTCACTCGATTTACCGGAGCAATTGAGTACGTCAGTGAAATGCGAGCGGCTCCTTCAGCTGTCACGCCGAGACTGTCCTGCCGCCGCTGTCAATAGCTTCAAGTTTCCGATCCTTTCTCTGATTAGCCGGGGGAGAGAGAACATCAAATGAAAAGATGCTGGAGGGGATTGGGAGGGAAGGGGGAAGCGGGGAGCAGTTACCTAGGAGTCGGTTTACGGGCTTCAAAGCGCTGTCAGTTTGATCACAGTAGCACACAGCACTGGGCAAGGAGCTGGGGGGAAAATGCTCTTGAGTGCAATTCAGATTCTTCTCTTTGGGGATGGAGCTCACCTATGAACAGATAGCTTCAAGAGCACAACGAAGACAGGCCCGTTCCATTGTGGGAGCCAGAAAGGAGTTCCTTCTGCTGTTATAAACGCCTTATTATAGTCCAAAAGTTTCCAAAACACGGAGTGTAACTTTTCTTTTTCTTTTTGGTAGAAGGGCAGGATATAGGTGAGATAGATCCCCACTGATGGACCTTCTGATGGCACCTGGTTTTTTGGCCACTGTGTGACACAGAGTGTTGGACTGAATGGGCCATTGGCCTGATCCAACATGGCTTCTCTTATGTTCTTATGTGACACAGAGTGTTGGACTGAATGGGCCATTGGCCTGATCCAACATGGCTTCTCTTATGTTCTTATGTGACACAGAGTGTTGGACTGAATGGGCCATTGGCCTGATCCAACAGGGCTTCTCTTATGTGACACAGAATGTTGGACTGGATGGGCCATTGGCCTGATCTAACATGGCTTCTTGTATGTTCTTATGTGACACAGAGTGTTGGACTGGATGGGCCATTGGCCTGATCCAACAGGGCTTCTCTTATGTTCTTATGTGACACAGAGTGTTGGACTGGATGGGCCATTGGCCTGATCCAACAGAGCTTCTCTTATGTTCTTATGTGACACAGAGTGTTGGACTGGATGGGCCATTGGCCTGATCCAACAGAGCTTCTCTTATGTTCTTATGTGACACAGAGTGTTGGATTGGATGGGCCATTGGCCTGATCCAACATGGCTTCTCTTATGTTCTTATGTGACACAGAGTGTTGGACTGGATGGGCCATTGGCCTGATCCAACAGGGCTTCTTTTATGTTCTTATGTGACACAGAGTGTTGGACTGGATGGGCCATTGGCCTGATCCAACAGGGCTTCTCTTATGTTCTTATGTGACACAGAGTGTTGGACTGGATGGGCCATTGGCCTGATCCAACAGGGCTTCTCGTATGTTCTCTTATAAGGTTTGCCAGGTCCAACTCAAGAAATACCTGGGAACTTTGGGGATGGAGCGAGGGTGTGACAAGCATGACTGATTTCCAAAGGGAGTTCTAGCTGTCACATTTAAAGGGGCCGCACACCTTTGAAAAATGTCCGCACACCATTTGGAAATAATGAAGGATAGGGTCACCTTCTTTTGGGACTCATAGAATTAAACCCACGGGTCCGATCTTTTTGACACTTGAAGGGTGTTTTGAGGAGAGGCACCAGAAGCTATGCTGAAAATTTGGTGCCTCTACTTCAGGACTGGTCAATGGTCGCTTTCCAGATGTTTTTTTTTGCCTACAACTCCCATCAGTCCCTTCCAGCATGGCCAATGGCTGGGGCTGATGGGAGATGTAGGCAAAAAACATCTGGAGAGCTACTGTTGGCCACCCCGTTCTACTTTATTTTTTTTTAAAAAAAACCCAAAAAAGCCCTCCAGAGCTCCAGAATTTGTCTTCAAAAGACATAAGAGAAGCCATGTTGGATCAGGCCAATGACCCATCCAGTCCAACACTCTGTGTCACACAAAGGCCAAAAAACCCAAGTGCCATCAAGTGGTCCACCAGTGGGGCTAGAAGCCCTCCCACTGTGCCTCCCCAAGCACCAAGGATACAGAACATCGCTGCCCCAGACAGAGAGTTCCAACGATAAGCTGCCCCAGACAGAGAGTTCCAATGATCATTTCCGTGTTCAGCTTTCCGTTTGTGTGGAACCATAAAACCGAACTTGATTCCCCCCCCCCCCCCCCCCATATTCAGATATTTCAGTTTTAATGTTTTGTCGCTGTTGGGGGTATTAAAGTGGACTCGTGGTGCTGTTTAAAAGTCCAATTGCTGTATATGTTGAAATGCACAAGTTCAAATGACGCTGTAGTTAGGGCATTGGGGAAATAAATTCTAGAAAATGTTCTGGAAAAAATATTTCCATTTATGTTTTTGGAAAATCCACATCACTGCTTCCAAAGGCATGGAGGAGGGATTCATAAACACTTCCCTTTTCCCAGAGGCTTCTTTATATTTCCAGAGCAGTAGAGAGTCAGTTTGGTGTAGTGGCGTTAAGTGTGCGGACTCTTATCTGGGAGAACCAAGTTGATTCCCTGTTCCTCCGCTTGAAGCTGCTGGAATGGCCTTGGGTCAGCCATAGCTCTCTTATCTGGGAGAACCGGGTTTGAGTCCCCCACTCCTCCACTTGCAGCTGCTGGAATTGCCTTGGGTCAGCCATAGCTCTCTTATCTGGGAGAACCGGGTTTGATTCCCCGCTCCTCCACTTGCAGCTGCTGGAATGCCCTTGGGTCAGCCACAGCTCTCTTATCTGGGAGAACCGGGTTTGATTCCCCGCTCCTCCACTTGCAGCTGCTGGAATGGCCCTTGGGTCAGCCATAGCTCTCTTATCTGGGAGAACCGGGTTTGATTCCCCGCTCCTCCACTTGCAGCTGCTGGAATGGCCTGGGGTCAGCCATAGCGCTCTTATCTGGGAGAACCGGGTTTGATTCCCTGCTCCTCCACTTGCAGCTGCTGGAATGGCCTTGGGTCAGCCATAGCTCTTGCAAGAGTTGTCCTTGAAAGGGCAGCTGCTGTGAGAGTTCTCTCAGCCTCACCTGTCTCACAGGGTGTCCTGTTGTGGGGGGGGAAAAGATAAAGGAGATTGTACGCCTCTCAAAGTCTCTGATTCAGAGAGAAGGGCGGGGTTATAAATCTTCAGTCATCATCTTCTTCTCCTCAGACTAGTTTAGATAAGCTTCTCCCCCCCCCCCCCCCTAGAAACTAGAGTTTCCAGCCTTCAGGTAGGGTCTGGAGATCTTCTGGAATCAGAACTGATTTTCAGGTGGCGGCTTTGGAGGGCAGAATATATGGCGTTATACCCCGCTCCGTTCCCGCTCCTCCCCAAATTCCGCCCTCCCCAGGCTCCACTCCAGTCTCCAGGAGTTTCCCAACCCAAAGTGGCAACCCTACTGGAAACCAACATTCCTGGATGGATTTTAGTTGGAGCAGACCTCTCGAAACATAATCAGGATGATTGAGAACACATCCTTCCATTTGTGCAGTTGCGCTTCTCAACCAAAGGTCAACAGAGAGGAGGAAGTTGTCTTCTGGGTGCGTTGACTGTAGCTGTCGAATTTTTCATTGTGCGACCCAAGAAGGCCTTCTGAACCCCCTCAAGATGTTCCTCAGAAGGACACTTTGAAACCAGTTCTTTGACCAGTTACCAGTCCACAAGAAGGCTATATCACAGGGGTGTGTGTGTGTGTGTGTGTATAGTGAACGGAGATTTATACTTACTTATATAGCTTCAGGGTGTGGGTGTGTGTCTGTGAATATATATAGTGAACGGAGATTTAAAGTCACTTATATAGCTACGGGTGTGTGTGTGTGTATATATATATATATAGTGAACAGAGATTTACAGTTACTTATATAGCTTCAGGGGTCTGTGTGTGTGTGTGTATATATATATATAGTGAACGGAGATTTATAGTCACTTATATAGCTACAGTTGTGTGTGTGTATAGTGAACGGAGATTTACAGTCACTTTATATAGCTACAGGTGTGTGTGTATATAGTGAACGAAGATTTACAGTCACTTATATACATACAGGGGTGTGGGTGTGTGTCTGTGTATATATATAGTGAACGGAGATTTAAAGGTCACTTATATAGCTACAGGTGTTTGTGTGTGTATATAGTGAACAGAGATTTCAGTTACTTAAATAGTTTCAGGGGTGTGTGTGTGTGTGTGTATAGTGAACGGAGATTTACAGTCACTTATATAGCTACAGGGGTGTGGGTGTGTGTCTGTGTTATATATAGTTTACGAGATTTACAGTCACTTATATAGCTACAGGGGTGTGTGTGTGTGTGTGTGTATATATATATATATATATATATATATATATAGTGAACGGAGATTTACAGTTACTTATATAGTTATAGGGGTGTGTGTTTGTGTGTATATAGTGAACGAAGATTTACAGTCACTTATATAGCTACAGGGGTGGTGTGTGTATGTATGTGTGTGTGTGTGTGTGTGTGTATATATATATATATAGTGAATGGAGATTTACTGTCACTAATATAGCTACGGGGGTGTGTGTATAGTGAACGGAGATTTACAGTCACTTACATAGCTAATGACAAACAAAATGTACATATGGGAACTAAAACAGTGCCTCAGGAGGTCAGAATTTGAATTAATACTGGACAGCGTTGCTGATGTAACAAACACGAATTTGAGCAGACTTCGGAGGATGGTGGAAGACAGGAGGGCCTGGCGTGACTTGGTCCATAGGGTCGCAAAGAGTCGGACTCGACTGTGCGACTGAACAACAACAAAAAACATAACGAAATTATGACTGACCAACTGAATAACAACCAAAATAAATAAAAGCGATGATGATTTTTATGTTAAAGGTAATAATAATAACAATAGGAAAGGAAAGGTCCCCTGTGCAAGCACCAGTCGTTTCCGACTCTGGGGTGACGTTGCTTTCACAATGTTTTCACGGCAGACTTTTTATGGGGTGATTTGCCATTGCCTTCCCCAGTCATCTACACTTTCCCCCCAGCAAGCTGGGGACTCATTTGACCAACTTGGAAGGATGGAAGGCTGAGTCAACCTCGAGCCGGCTACCTGAAAACCCAGCTTCCACCGGGGATCGAACTCAGGTTGTGAGCAGAACGTAGGACTGCAGCTTTAACACTCTACACCATGGGACTTTTTAATAATAACAATAATAAAAAACTGCCAATAATTAGAATAATGATAACAAAAACAAAAGTAACAATAGTAATAAGGAGGAATGAGGGGGAGGAGGGCAAAGAAAAGACGATGATCATAAGATTAGAATATCTATGGAAGAAGGAAAGTTAATAAAGAAGAAGAAGAAGATATTGGATTTATCCGAGTCCGAAGAGTCTCAGAGCGGCTCACAATCTCCTTTCCCCTTCCTCCCCCACAAAAGACACCCTGTGAGGTAGATGAAGATATTGGATTTATATCCCACCCTCCACTCCGAAGAGTCTCAGAGCGGCTCACAATCTCCTTTCCCTTCCTCCCCCACAACAGACACCCTGTGAGGTAGATGAAGATATTGGATTTATATCCGCCCTCCACTCCAAAGAGTCTCAGAGCGGCTCACAATCTCCTTTCCCTTCCTCCCCCACAACAGACACCCTGTGAGGTGGGTGGGGCTGGAGAGGGCTCTCACAGCAGCTGCCCTTTCAAGGACAACCTCTGCAGAGCTATGGCTGATCCAAGGCCATGCTAGCAGCCGCAAATGGAGGAGTGGGGAATCAAACCCGGTTCTCCCAGATAAGAGTCCGCGCACTTAACCACTACACCAAACTGGCTCTCCAAACTGGATTGTGAGAAATATATTCAGCAAGAGGAAACTAAATAGTGAGAAATGAGTCGTGGTTTGAGTTTAAGGAAGAGAGATGTAATGATGCCCAGCATGTTTTGACAATGTACTTCGTGGGCACCACTTGGGGGGGGGGGCGGAAATCCCAAACACTCCACGTTGGTTAGAAACCCTCTGAGAGGCCAGTGTGAGAAAGTGGGAGGTGGTTTGCTTTGTTCTGTGCAAGAAAAACGGAATGAACTTCTTTTAGGGCATTTCAAAGCGAATGTCGGACACATACCTTTCCCTGACCTTTCTCTCAGCTTAGCCCTGTGTGCAGCTGGTGCACTAATGTTTCACATTCCTTTGTTAGTCCTGGGTTGTGAACAAGGTGAGGTTTGTTGGGGCGTGCGTGCGACGGATGGACAGACGGAACCTGTCAGACCTGCTGATTCACCACCTCCCACTGTAGTCATCCATTGTAAGGTTTTGTTTGTTTAGTCAAGTATGGGAAACTTCGGATATTTAATTCCTTTCGGGGCAAACGTTGTCTTCTGCGGGCTTATCTGGAACTCAAGATCTGTTTCTGTTAACCTCCATTATCGGTTGGGATGAAGGGACAGACGTTATGCGAACCAAAAGCTCATTTAACTGCTCTGCGACTAAAAACCTTTCTGTGTCATTTGTGCCCTCACAAAGAAGCGTTGATATTATTATTAATAGAAGAAGAAGAAAAAGAAGAAGAAGAAGAAGATGATGATGATGATATTGGATTTATATCCCGCCCTCCACTCCAAAGAGTCTCAGAGCGGCTCACAATCTCCTTTCCCTTCCTCCCCCACAACAGACACCCTGTGCGGTAGATGAAGATATTGGATTTATATCTTGCCTTCCACTCTGAAGAGTCTCAGAGCGGCTCACAATCTCCTTTCCCTTCCTCCCCCACAACAGACACCCTGTGAGGTGGGTGGGGCTGAGAGGGCTCTCACAGCAGCTGCCTCTTGAAGGACAACATCGACCAGAGCTATGGCTGACCCAAGGCCATTCTAGCAGGTGCAAGTGGAGGAGTGGGGAATCAAACCCGGTTCTCCCAGATAAGAGTCCGCACACTTAACCACTACACCAAACTGGCTCTTGCAAATATTACTGTTTCTTCGGTTGAGGGGGGACCTGTTAGTCTGAAGTAGCAGAACAAAGTCGGCGTCCAGAATTTTAAGACTGACCAGGGCTTTTTTTGTAGCAGGAACTCCTTTGCATATTAGGTTACACCCCCCCCCCCAATGATATAGCCCATTCTCCAAGAGCTTACAGTAGGCCCTGTACGAAGAGCCCTGTAAACTCTTGGAGGATTGGCTAAATTGGGTGTGTGGCCTAATTTGCAAAGGAGTTCCTGCTATAAAACAAGCCGTGGTTTGCGAGTCTTCAGGTTTGCTTTAGAATTAGGCTCTCGCTACCTCTAGATCGCAAGAGTATCTCATAAGGGCTTTGAGCAGGCGTTGAAGTGAGCACAGACAAGGCACGGAATACATTACAGGGTGCAAAAACAAGGTTCTTGAGAAGTTTAACTTTCCTTTTGTTAAAGGAAGTTTCCGGGTTTCATAGCTAGGAAGATATGCTTGGAAATGTATGGGCCCACTGAGATCTTAGAAGCCAGAACAGCGGTGGAAGAGTGTTACCAAAAGGTCTGAAGAAGGATGCCCTACGCTGACTAGCGTATTGCTGCCATGATTTGTAAAAGTTAAGAATATAAGAAAAGCCATGTTGGATCAGGCCAATGGCAGATCCAGTCCAACACTCTGTGTCACATAAGAACATAAGAGAAGCCATGTTGGATCAGGCCAATGGCCCATCCAGTCCAACACTCTGTGTCACATAAGAACATAAGAGAAGCCATGTTGGATCAGGCCAATGGCCCATCCAGTCCAACACTCTGTGTCACATAAGAACATAAGAGAAGCCATGTTGGATCAGGCCAATGGCCCATCCAGTCCTACACTCTGAGTCACATAAGAACATAAGAGAAGCCATGTTGGATCAGGCCAATGGCCCATCCAGTCCAACACTCTGAGTCACATAAGAACATAAGAGAAGCCATGCTGGATCAGGCCAGTGGCTCATCCAGTCCAACACTCTGTGTCACACAGTGGCCAAAAAACCAGGTTCCATCAAGAGGTCTATCAGTGGGGCCAGGACATAAGAACATAAGAGAAGCCATGTTGGATCTGGCCAATGGCCCATCCAGTCTGACACTCTCTGTCACAAAGTGGCCAAAAAACCAGGTGCCATCAGGAGATCCATCAGTGGGGTCAGGACATAAGAACATAAGTGAAGCCATGTTGGATCTGGCCAATGGCCCATCCAGTCCAACACTCTGTGTCACACAGTGGCCAAAACCCAGGTGCCATCAAGAGGTCCATCAGTGGGGCCAGAACTCCAGAAGCCCTCCCACTGTTGCCCCCCAAGCACCGAGAATACAGAGCATCACTGCCCCGATAACATATTCCATCTATACTTTGTGGCTAATAGCCACTGATGGACCTGTGCTCCATATGTTTATCCAGCCCCCTCTTGAAGCTGTCTGCTTCTAGGTGCTACCACCTCCTGTGGCAGTGAATTCCACATGTTAATCACCCTTTGGGTGAAGAAGTACTTCCTTTTATCCGTTCCAACTCATCTGCTCAGCAATTTCATTGGGTGCCCACGCGTTCTTGTATTGTGAAAAAAGGGGGGGGGGATACTTATTTCTCTACTTTCTCTATCCCATGCATAATCTTGTAAACCTCTATCATGTCACCCCTCAGTCGAATTATGGAAATCTGGGGATTTGTAATACATAGCGAGGGGGGAAAAACGCAACGAAGAAATGCATTCACAATTGCTTATTTTTCTAAATTTATGCAGATAGCTGAGTATGAATTGTCAGGGTTCATATTTATTTGAAACACAACCTAGCCCTGGTCATAGAACTTCGTAAATTAGATGCGATTACGCCTTCTCCTTTGCTGCCCCTTATGCCTGGACCCCACCCTCCCAGGCCAAATGTGTGGTTCCACCTTCTTCCAAATCAGTCATGGGCCAGAATTCTCTGTTCTGATGACTTTTCAAGGCACTGTGCCCTTTGCCTTCCCTCTCTTCCTTTAGATGCTTAAGAACATGTGATTTTTGAGCTGATTGCAAATTCTCCCCTCCGCTGCCCTTATCCCTATCTTCCTTCCAACCTTCTTTGCCTCCCTTATGGTGAATCTGACATCGTAAGCTCCTTGGGTCCAGATTTTTTTTTCTCGACCCAAGGAGGTTACATTGGAAGAATTTTGGAGAGGGACGGCCCTGGGATTTTTCCGAGTCCCGTGGACATCTGTAGACTCGGTCATCAAATCGAGACATTCCTATCTGCGCACTGCCCAAGAGCATTAATCTCTTTCCCTTAAAATTCACATCAGGAAGCTGGTACATGCCGATGTTTGTGTGTTCCCCTCGCCAGCCAACCGCGTTGCCGGTTCCCCGAGACGGATTTTGTGAAGAGTTGCCATGGTTTTGCTTTTTAGCTTGATTGCTTCCCCAATTGCCGCTTTATCAGAATTCACATTTTTTTATGACACATCTAATGAAGGCAGTTCATGTGTCGATGATGTCTTTCTTCTTTGAAAATCATACAAATTGATGGGAAACGAAACACATCTGTGTAGTCGACTGTTTTCCTTTAGCGTGTCATACTCTGCCTTTGCAACTGTCGAGAAGATTATTGTTCTGCCTCTCCAAAATAATATTTTTGGGGGGTGGGGTGCCAGTTCATTCCTTTCTGCTGAAATTTCACCTTTTTTAACCCAGATTGTTGCTCAAAAGCTTTTCGGTCCCCCCCTATCTCTGTCAAGAAATAAATTATTGTGAGACAATTGCTTCTGTGGGCTGGGAAACGCCTTTTGGACTCGCTGGACTTCCTCCTCCTCCTTTTCTCCGGCTCTCCTAGTGATATATTAATTAGTTGGAGCATTGCAGGCTAACGAGCAGTCGCAGGCTGATCTCGTTAAATGTTAATGCTTAACTAGAAAAACAGGACCCGGCTCCCTGATGTGTTGGGTAATGGTTTCTTCCTTGTCTGGCTGTAAAAAAAAAAGAAGTTGGTCTGTTCAGATGGCGAAGGAATTGAGTTTCCTCAAGGAAAATGGAAACGCCAGGAAGGAGCGAGACCTATTTTTATAGACACTCAGCAAAATGCTTGAACCGCAGATGTTCTGAATCAATATTAATGTCAATCACAGCCCTTTGTGGTAGCGTTGGGTGTGCCCGCCTCGGAGTGTATATTTGGATTCCGGCTCTTTCTGCAGCTCCTTGGCTAGTTGCTTTGTGGTCACGCGGCAGGCAGGAAGCCAGGAGACCTGCTCCGAAAAGAATCTGCAGAGATTTTGGCAGATCGAGGCAACACCGTCTAATTTACGGGCGAGCATTAATACATCGGGTGCAGCATGTGCGATTTTAAACCCCTTTCGGTTGTTGGCAACCTACACAGGTGCAGAAGCTGTGAAATAAATCTAGCTTCCCATGTTGTATTCTGTGGTTCCTTGGAATCTTAGCAAACTTAATGACAGACAAGAGTTCCTAGAAGGATTGCACCTTCTCACTTTCTGATCATCCCCTCCTGGTGTTCCTTATCAGTAGTAGACGTGTGTGCTCTAGAGCACACAAACACATAAAGCTTCCTTACACTGAATCAGATCCTTACTCTACCAAGGTAAGGAGCTCTAGAGCACACAAACACATAAAGCTTCCTTACACTGAATCAGATCCTTACTCTACCAAGGTAAGGATGACCACTGCTGGTCATCTACTCAGACCAGCAGTGGTTCTCCAGGTGGAGATCTTCTGCATCACCTCCTTACCTAATCCTTTTTTCGAGAGATGCTGGGGATTGAACCTAGGACCTTCCGCGTGCTAAGCAGATGCTCTCCCACTGAGCCACAGCCCTTCCTCTATGCTGGGCTATGGTGAGGCGAGACTAGCGCTCAGCAGGATCTAAGCCAATATGGTGTAATGGTTGTAAGACTTGGCTTGGAATGCCCATCTCTTAGCCATGAAGTTGAACAGGTGACTTTGAGGCAGTCTCACTCTGCCAGCCTAACCTAGTCGTCGTGAAGGTAAAGTGAACAAAGAGAAAACCACCTATGCCGGGGACCCCTGACCTTTGTCAGCCTGTGGACACCTTTGGAAAAAGAAGCTATACTGATTCAGGCCAGTGGTCCATCAAGTCCAACGCTCTGTGGCACACAGTGGCAAAACCCAAGGTGTCATCAGGAGGTCCCCCAGTGGGGCCAGAATTCTGACAAAGGGTGGTGGCCCCAGCCACAAGATGACCAGCATGGGAGGTGAAGAAACACAGAGAGCACAAGCCCAAGTGGAGGGGACAAGAGCATTATTTTTTAAAATATTGGGAAAAGAGGAGAGGGAGAATGAAACCAGCTGTTGTGAAATCTGCCACCAAAACATTGAACATATATGAAGCTGCCTTATACTGAATCAGACCCTCGGTCCATCAAAGTCAGTATTGTCTTCTCAGACTGGCAGCAGCTCTCCAGGGTCTCAAGCTGAGGTTTTTCACACCCATTTGCCTGGACCCTTTTTAGTTGGAGATGCCAGGGATTGAACCTGGGACCTTCTGCTTGCCAAGCAGATGCTCTACCACTGAGCCACCGTCCCTCCCCTGTTATTGTTATTTTAATCTGGGCCACAGTTCCACCTGGCCCTTCTTGCTTTCTAAAAACTCTTGGTAGGCATCAGGGAAGGTGTCTGTGGGTGTCCTGGCACCCCATGGGCCCCACGTTGGGGATCCCTGATCTATGCTGTCCTGACCGTCCTTCAAAGAACAGCAGGATAAAATTGTGACAGACGGACTGAGTGGCTGCCCTTGAAAGTGTCCAAGGGTTTAACCTTAAAGGCCTCTGTGATGCCGTGAGAGATTTGTGGGGACACAATTACAGATGATTGAATTACTGCGTGAAAATGATCTTGGGAGACGTAAGAGCATAAGAGAAGCCATGTTGGATCAAGCCTCCAGTTCAAGACTCTGTGTTACACAGTGGCTAACAACCAGGTGCTATCAGGTGGTCCACCAGGGGGCCAGACCTCCAGAAACCCTCCAATTGTGCCCCCCTCCTGAAGCACCAAGAATACAGAGCATCACTGCCTCAAAGAGAATGTTCCATCTATACCTTGTGGCTAACAGCCATTCATGGACCTCTGCTCTTAAGAACATAAGAGAAGCCATGTTGGATTAAGCCAATGGCCCATCCAGGTCAACACTCCGTATCACACAGTGGCCAAAAACCCCAGGTGCCATCAGGAGGTCCATCAGTGGGGCCAGGACACTAGAAGCCCTCCCACTGTGCCCCTCCCAAGCACCAAGAATACAGAGCATTCCTGCCCCAGACAGAGAGTTCCAACAATATGCTGTGGCTAATAGCCACTGATGGACCTCTGCTCCATACGCTTATCCAATCCCCTCTTTAAGCTGGCTATGCTTAAAGAAACCCTCCCATTGTGCCCCCCCCCCCCCAAAGCACCAAGAATACAGAGCATCACTGCCTTAGAGAGAATGTTCCATCTATACCTTGTGGCTAACAGCCATTCATGGACCTCTGCTCTTAAGAACATAAGAAGAAGATGATATTGGATTTATATCCTGCCCTCCACTCCGAATCTTAGAGTCTCAGAGCAGCTCACAATCTCCTTTTATCTTCCTCCCCCTCAACAGATACTCTGTGAGGTAGGTGGGGCTGAGAAGACTCTCACAGCACCTGCCCTTTCAAGGACAACCTCTGCCAGAGCTATGGCTGACCCAAGGCCGTTCCAGCAGGTGCAAGTGGAGGAGAGGGGAATCAAACCACGTTCTCCCAGATAAAAGTCCACACACTTAACCACTACGTGAAGCTGGCTCTCATGTTGAGAAGCCATGTTGGATCAGGCTAATGGCCCCTCCAGTCCAACACTCTTTCACACAATGGTCAAAATCCAGGTGCCATCAGGAGGTCCCCAGCAGGGCCAGACCTCCCACTTTTGCCTTCCAAATACAACAGTACAAAGCATCACTGCCCCAAACTTCAGTTTCTCCTTCCTAGGACATTAGTTTTGAACCAAATCTTACCCATCTCCACCCACGTTTCCAGCCTCTCCCTGAACATCCACGAGGCTAAATTTACACCTCACCAGAGGTGCACCAAAATGGTGGAACACTGTGGACCAGCACCACGAGCATCCCAAATGAAAACTTGGCTAATCAGCTCGTCTGAGTCTCAGAAATAATCCCAGGTGCCAGGTGTAGAAATCTTTGGGAAACTACTGTCAAAGCAGAGGCAGTCGGACCTTAAATAATAATGAAGTTCATACATCACACCTCTTTTTGAAGACCTGGGTCTTGGCTCAGGGATATTTTGTGATTAGGCCTGTTTCCTCAACAGGTTGGAACTCCTTGGAAAGGGGTAGGAGAGCTTTTAAGAGCATCTAGGCCAATTTTAAAGTATCTATAAAAGCAGTCGGTGTCATGAGAAATTGTGAGTCCCTTGTAAGGGGGGAAAAATGCTTATGCAGACATCTATCAAGGATGCTTTAAATGCAGGATATTCCGGAGTCACACTGAGAGTTCCACCGGTCAGGGCCCGCTCGCACACTAGGCAAAACTAGGTTGTTGCCTAGGGCGCCGGGAGGTGGGGCGGCAGCAAATTGGGCTCTCCCTCCCCTCTGGTGCCCCACGCAAGCGCTTAGTTTGCCTTCCTCCCCCCTGCCACTCTTAACAAAATGGGTAGGCATGGGCTGCGAGGAGAGGGGAGAGGGGCATCGAGCGAGCAGAGAGCTGCGGCGGGGGCAGGCCGGAGGGGGTGGGGGTAGGCCAGAGGGGGCTAGTGGCGGCGGGGGAGGGAGGCAAACAGGAAAGGGAAGGAAGGGGTGGAGGAGGCAGGTCGGCGCCGCGCCTCGGGGGGGTGGCGGGGGGCACCTGTTTAGAATGCCAGGCGCCCACAGGCTGGAGCTGCCTCCGGTTACGGTGTTATTCTTTTCTTTCTCCAAGATGTGGAGAGAGTTGTAGGCTTATTTCTCTCCTGCTTTCTTTTAGACAACCCTGTGAAGTCGGTTGGGTTGTAGGTGTGAATGGTCCAAGGTTGAACTTCACGGCTGAGCAGGGTTTTGAACTCAGTTCTCCTCAGGCCTGCTCCAGCTACTACACCGCAGTGATTCTGAACTGCTGACTTAGACCATCCATTGGTACTCTACCCGCCTTTTAGCCAACGAATAAGCAACTCATTTCGCTCTCGCTGTGAGACGGGATGGAGAAGTGTGATAAGTGAATTATGTTCTGTCTACTGTAGGCTTTGGCATCCGGCATCAGCTACCTAACAAGAACTGCCTAAATGTAGTTGAATACATTACAAATAGGGATTGGCTGCTGTAGAAGATTAAGATATTGCATTTATATCCCATTCACTCTGAATCCCAGAGTGTCAGAGCGGCCCACAATCTCCTTTATCTTCCTCCCCCGCAAGACATCCTGCAAATTAGGTGGGGCTGAGAGAGCTCTCGCAGAACCTGCCCTTTCAAGGACAACTCTGCGAGAGCTGTGACTGACCCGAGGCCATTCCAGCAGCTGCAAGAAGAGGAGTGGGGAATCAAACTTGGTTCTCCCAGATAAGAGTCTATGCACTTAACCACTACACCAGAAGGTCATCAAACCTCATTTGGAGTGTATCCATATACGGAACTTGTCAGTATCCTTTGAACACTATATGTTTAATTGTACACTTTGGGTTATTTTAAGTGCATGTTTGAAAATATGACACATGAAACCATCTAGCCTTACAAGAACTTTGAACGCTGAGTGTTTCTGGTTTTTGGAATTCACTGCCACAGGAGGGGGCGGCAGCTACAAGCATCGACAGCTTCAGGAGGGGATTGAATAAGCATTTGGAGAAGATGATGATTTTGGATTTATATCCCACCTTATACTCTGAATCTCAGAGCAGTCACAATCTCCTCTACCTTCCCCCCCCCCCCACAACAAACACCCTGTGAGGTAGGTGGGGCTGAGGGTGCTTTTACAGCAGCTGCCTTTTCAAGGACAGCTTCTATGAAAGCTATGGCTGACCCAAGATCATCTCAGCAGGTCAAACCCGGTTCTCTCAGGCTGATTTCGCACTGACCTTTTACTGGCGCGACCACCCTCCTCACGCCGGCGGATCTGCAAGGATTTCGCACCAGAAGCGCCGGCGCAGCCAAAAGAGCCGGCAACTTCCGTCCCGAAACCCGCTCAAACGGAAACCGCCAAGAAGCACGAAAACGTTTTGAGCGGGTTTCGCGACGGAAGTAGCCGGCTCTTTTGGCTGCGCCGGCGCTTCTGGTGCGAAATCCCTGCAGATCCGCCGGCGTGAGGAGGGTGGTCGCGCCAGTAAAAGGTCAGTGCGAAAACGCCCTCAGATAAGAGTCCGCACACTTAACCACTACACCAAACTGGCTCTCTGTAGGTGTGGCTGAGAAGACTCTCACACTAGCTGCCCTTTCAAGGACAACCTCTGCCAGAGCTATGGCTGACCCAAGGCCATTCCAGCGCTGCAAGTAAATTCACATTACATACACAAGTATACCTTTTAACGGGTAACACCAGAGGGTTTTCCAGGCAAGAGATGTTCAGAGGCGATTTGTTATTATCTGCCTCTGCGTCGTGGGCACTCAGTGAAATTAATGAGCAGTAAGCTTAGAACAGATAAAAGGAAGCACTTCTTCAAAGAAGAAGAAGAAGAAGATATTGGATTTATATCCCGCCCTCCAGTCCGAAGAGTCTCAGAGTGGCTCACAATCTCCTTTCCCTTCCTCCCCCACAACAGACACCCTGTGAGGTAGATGAAGATATTGGATTTATATCCCGTCCTCCACTCCAAAGAGTCTCAGAGCGGCTCACAATGTCCTTTCCCTTCCTCCCCCACAACAGACACCCTGTGAGGTGGGTGGGGCTGGAGAGGGCTCTCACAGCAGCTGCCCTTTCAAGGACAACCTCTGCCAGAGCTCTGGCTGACCCAAGGCCATGCTAGCAGGTGCAAGTGGAGGAGTGGGGAATCAAACCCGGTTCTCCCAGATAAGAGTCCGGACACTTAACCACTACACCAAACTGGCTCTCCAAAGAGTCGTTAACATGTGTCGTTAACAAAGAGTCGTTAACATGTGGAATTCACTGCCACAGAAAGCGGTAGTGGTAGAAGCAGAGACACCTTCAAAAGCAAACTGGAGAAATATATGGAGCAGAGTTCCATCAGTGGCTATGAGCCACAAGGTATAGATGGAACTGTCTAGGGCAGTGATGCTCTGTATTCTTGGTGCTTGGAAGGGCAACAGTAGGAGGGTGTCTAGAGTCCTGGCCCCACTGGTGGGACCTCCTGTTGGCACCTGGCTTTGGGCAACTGTATGACACAGTGTTGGGCTAGACAGGCCACCGCTCTGATCCAGCAGGGCTTCTTTTATGTCCTTAACCAAGAAGGAATGCCCAAATTTAAACTGGTAAATGCTGCCAAAATATTATTTGGTGGGAAATCGTTTCAGAAGGTTTCATGAATATATAAACTGTGCACTGCTATCTCTCTCTCTTATCTCTGTTTCTCCAATCAAGAAACACCTCTGAAGTAGAAACATTAACCACGGTTAGGCAATGATTAATGAATTATCGGTTGCCTACAAATCCTTTAATGCAAAAGAGCTTCAAGGTGAAGAAAACCACCGTTTGGCGTCACCCACTCTGCATTATTATATGGTGGGGATTTATATGACCTGCAACAATGCCAGTCTTTGAGAAAACAAAAAACGACATCTCCCTTTATTTTTTTACAAAGCGGTATACTCTGCTTTGGAGGTTTGTAAGCTATTTCTAAAAAAAATTCCAGAAGACAGATTCCTCAACGGTAACTAGAACCGTCAATCTGGAAAATACCAAAGCACAAGAAATAGAATTTTATTTATTTATTTTGTTTCTGTCAATTTATATTCCGCTTTTTTGGGCTCAGGGTGGATTCCAGCATGTCAAACAATTAAAACCAGCAATACAACAATCAATAAATAGTAAAACAATCAAACAATTAAAACGTATTAAGAACATAAGAACATAAGAGAAGCCATGTTAGATCAGGCCAATGGCCCATCCAGTCCAACATTCTGTGTCACACAGCAGCCAAATATATATATATATATATATATATATATATATATATATATATATACACACACACACACACACACACACTGTGGCTAATAGCCACTGATGGACCTCTGCTCCATATTTTTATCTAACCCCTTCTTGAAGGTGGCTATGCTTGTGGACGCCACCACCTCCTGTGGCAGTGAATTCCACATGTTAATCACCCTTTGGGTGAAGAAGTACTTCCTTTTATCCGTTTTAACATGTCTGCTCAGCAATTTCATCGAATGCCCACGAGTTCTTGTATTGTGAGAAAGGGAGAAAAGTACTTCTTTCTCTACTTTCTCCATCCCATGCATTATCTTGTAAACTTCTATCATGTCACCCCTCAGTCGACGTTTCTCCAAGCTAAAGAGCCCTAAGCGTTTCAACCTTTCTTCATAGGGAAGGTGTTCCAGCCCTTTAATCATTTTAGTTGCCCTTTTCTGAACTTTCTCCAATGCTATAATATCCTTTTTGAGGTGCGGCGACCAGAACTGCACACAGTACTCCAAATGAGACCGCACCATCGATTTATACAGAGGCATTATGATACTGGTTAAGAAGTTAAACGGTTAAGCTGCTAGCTCCGATTTAACTTAAGGCAGCATGGATAGTGTGGACACTTAAATGCACAGCTTAGGCGTCCAAAAGATGTCAACTAACCAGAATATGAACCAACATAAGAATTTAAGAGATGTTGGATCATGCCAATGGCCCATCCAGTTCCACACTCTGTGAGTCACATAAGAACATAAGAGAAGCCATGTTGGATCAGGCCAATGGCCCATCCAGTCCAACACTCTGTGTCACATAAGAACATAAGAGAAGCCATGTTGGATCAGGCCAGTGGCCCATCCAGTCCAACACTCTGTGTCACATAAGAACATAAGAGAAGCCCTGTTGCATCAAGCCAATGGCCCATCCAGTCCAACACTCTGTGTCACATAAGAACATAAGAGAAGCCACGTTGGATCAAGCCAATGGCCCATCCAGTCCAACACTCTGTGTCACACAGTGGCCAAAAATACCACGCACCGTCACGAGTTCCACCAGTGGGGCCAGGACACTAGAAGCCCTGCCACTGTGCCCCCCGAAGCACCAAGAATACAGAGCATCCCTGCCTCAGACAGAGATAAGTTGTGGCTCATAGCCACTGATGGACCTCTGCTCCATACATTTCTCCAGCTTGCTTTTGAAGGTGTCTCTGCATATAGCACTACTGCCTTCTGTGGCGGTGAATTCCACATGTTAACGACTCTTTGAAGAAGTGCTTCCTTTTATCTGTTCTAAGCTTGCTGCTCATTAATTTCCCTGAGTGGCCACGATGCAGAGGCAGATAATGACAAATCGCCTCTGAACATCTCTTGCCTGGAAAACCCTCTGTATCAATTGTTTTTTCTGCCAAGGGCCATATGGATATTTATAACATCTTTCGTGGGCCATAAAAAAAATTATCCCTCCCTTCCTTCTTTCCTTCCTCTTAAAAGGTATACTTGTGTATGTAATGTGCCTCTGAGTCCATGGATGATTTGTGGTGACCCTTGCAACGGGCTTTCAAGGCAAGTGAGAAGCAGAGGTGCTTTGCTGTTGCCTTCCTCTGCAGAGCCTTCCTTGGTGGTCTCCCTTCCAAGTACTGACCCTGCTTAGCTTCTGCGAACTGATCAGATCAGGCTATACCATGCAACCCTCCCTCTCGAAAAGACATATAAAGAATGAGCCAGAGCCAGAAGCGACTTGCTATGACCGTAAAAACAAAATATCCGATGATGAAATAATGCTAACAGTTCATAAAATCGTAGAGTTGGAAGGGACCTCCAGGGCCATCTAGCCCAACCCCCTGCACAATGCAGGACACTCACAAACACCTCCCCCTAAATTCACAGGATCTTCATTGCTATCAGATGGCCATCTAACCTCCATTTAAAAACCTCCAAGGAGAAGGAGAGCCCATCACCTTCTGAGGAAGCGTGTTCCACTGAGGAACCGCCGAAACGGTCTGGAAGTTCTTCCTAATGTTGAGCCGGAAACTCTTTTGATTTAATTTCAACCCACTGGTTCTGGTCCTACCTTCCAGGGTCACAGAAAACAATTCCACACCATCCTCTATATCAAAGGTGGGGAACCTTTTTTCTGCCAAGGGCCATATGGATATTTATAACATCATTCATTGTCCATAAAAAATTATCAACTTAAAAAACAGTGCTCTGCCGAGGGAGAATGATTCAGGCCAGCAAAATTAATGCAAATAATTGTTTTTCTATTTGAAGTCATGTAGGGAGAGCCTAATCTGGCACACACACACACGGCCCGCCGCCCTAGGCAAATGCATAGGTCCGAGGCTTTTTTTTGTAGAAAAAGCCCAGCAGGAACTCAGTAGCATATTAGACCACATCTTCTAATATTAGCATATTAGGCCACACCATCTGGGATAATCAAGTGCAAACTGAACCGTGACAGTAACTTTTCCAGGCCCTGCAACAATTCTGGCTGGCCACCCAGGCCCCGGAGAGGCTGCCACATGGCTCGGTTCGGTCCAGCAATCTCCGAGGGCCACACTAAGTGACCTCGAGGGCCGTATGCGACCCTCGGGACAGAGGTTCCCCACCCCTGCTCTATATGACAGCCTTTCAAGTCCTTGAAGATGGTGATCGTATCACCTCTCAGCCGCCTCCTCTCCAGGCTAAATAGGCCCAGCTCCTTCAACCTTTCCTCATAGGACTTGGTCTCCAGACCCCTCACCATCTTCATCACCCTCCTCTAGATCCATTCCAGTATGTCCGTATCCTTCTTAAAACGCGGTGCCTGAAACTGAACACAGTACTCCAGATGAGTTATCTAGGTTCCAGGCTTCTTTGGCGACATGAGGATTTGTATTGCTTTCTCTCTCTGTCACTCTGTGTCTGTCTTTCTCTGTCTGTCCCTCTCTCTGTGTGTCTCTCTGTCTCCCTCTCTCTCCCCCCCCCCTCTTTGACACGTATTGGTGGGAAGGAAATCCACACCCAGCCAAGGAGCTGACATTCAATGTGGCGGCAACAGTACTGACAGCCCTTGGAGTGCTGTTAACTTCAGCTTCATCGGAGACTAATTTAGAACGCGGCGTGATGTACGCCAACGAGATCACTTGTAATAATCCAGGACATAATGTGGCGGTCAGAGGAACAGTGTCTGAACATTGTTTCTTCAGATGCACTTCTTCGGGGACCTTTTTCTCTCTTGACTGTGAACGCTCACCAGTGGAGCTGTCTGGATGGTGAAGAAACATCTGGTGCTGGAGAATAGAAGGGAAGGTGTGCCTGTTGAACCTCTGGATTCCAGGAGCAAATGGGGGCAAGGGGAAGGAGCCATGATTGTAATTTGTAGGTCTGCCCCATTCACTTACAAAGAGGGTTTGGAGGTGCTTAAAAGATGTGTGTGCTCACCTAGATGGCCCAGGCTATCCTGATCTTATATCTCGGAATATAAACAGGATTGGGCCTTGTTAGTACTTTGATGGAGACTGTTGAGGAGGTCCAGTGATAGGGAGGATTCCTTTTTTTAGCTCAGGTAACTCTGAAGACTCTGGATCTCCTCTTCCTGTCACATGGCTATGATGTCAGAAGACTTCCTGTCACATGCTCAGTGCAACCCATGGGACCTGCCGCCAGCTAGAGGGTTATATCCCGGTTGGGGGTCTGGAGAGGTTGAAGTCCACTGCTTTAGACTGAGCGAATAGGACTGTCACTGTATTTTTAGACTCTGCTACGGTTCTTAATGTTCAAAATGAAGTGTATTGCTTGCATCCATGGCTTTGTGGAAGCATGGGGAGGGACAGTGGCTCAGTGGTAGAGCATCTGCTTGGTAAGCAGAAGGTCCCAGGTTCAATCCCCGGCATCTCCAACTGAAAAGGGTCCAGGCAAATAGGCGTGGAAAACCTCAGCTTGAGACCCTGGAGAGCCGCTGCCAGTCTGAGTAGCCAATACTGACTTTGATAGACCGAGGGTCTGATTCAGTATAAAGCAGCTTCGTATGTTCATATGTGTGCTTCAGTCGAAGGGTGCAGCTGCATTCAGTTCTCACCACACGTCGTCACTTCACTCTGGTCTTGCACAAATATAGGTTGTTGTCACACTGGTGTTCTGTGCCCCTCCTGGCTCCCTTCTTGCATGGGTCTTGAGGCAGGTCTTCCTAATTTGATCAAAGTCAGTTGAATGCAGCCTCTGAATACAGGTACCTGGGAGAACTAGAGTTAGTTTACAGCAAACAAACAAGATTAGGGGAGGGACGGTGGCTCAGTGGTAGAGCATCTGCTTGGGAAGCAGAAGGTCCCAGGTTCAATCCCCGGCATCTCCAAAAAAAAGGTCCAGGCAAATAGGTGTGAAAAACCTCAGCTTGAGACCCTGGAGAGCCGCTGCCAGTCTGAGAAGGCAATACTGACTTTGATGGACCAAGTGTCTGATTCAGTATAAGGCAGCTTCATATGTTCATATATGTTCAAGATTCCAAGATCCTTCCTTCCTTCTCTTCCTCCTTCCCTCCCTCCCCATCTATTTTCCTCCCTCCCTCCTTTCCTGTAAATAAATTCAGATTAGCTAGAGCTGCAGTATTTGGGTATCGTGGGGAATTCTGCAGAAAGCTCTATGCACAGAAGGAGGAGGGAAGGGTGCAGATGAACTACAGCGAGAAACTATTTGTGCATATTCCGAGTTTAATTGTAACTTGTTGTGACATTTGAATGCAGCATGTGTGCGTGTGTGACTTTTATATATGTAGAAATCCAAGTGGGAAACTCAGCACGCTCTCCTGGATTTCTAGAGCATTTCCCAAGGCACCCAGAATGTGGCCCACGGTGCTGTTTGCGCAGTTTCATTCAATTTCTTGTTGCATTAACTTATCCCAGGTGGTGGCAGTTTTTATTTTTAACGACAGGGGTTTTGATAGTGCTGCAAAACCCTTTGTGGTTTGCTGTTTCTTGGGAAATGCACAAGGAGCTTGTGTCTTGGGTTTGTTATTAATTTTGGCATGCCTTTGATGGGCTGAAATACACCGTCTCATGGAGCTGCCTGAACTGGGCGCCTTTTCTCAGACTCGAGAACACATACGATATGTAGAAGGTGCTTCTCCATGGCTCAGTCCCACATCACTGGGGAGTGCATGCAGACCCCGTGGCAGTGGAGATAGGATGATGCTTTGATTGGACTGGGGAGGGGCTGTGGTTCAACAGTAGATGATGATGATGATATTGGATTTATATCCCGCCCTCCACTCCGAAGAGTCTCAGAGCGGCTCACAATCTCCTATATCTTCTCCCCCCACAACAGACACCCTGTGAGGTAGATGAAGATATTGGATTTATATCCTGCCCTCCACTCCGAAGAGTCTCAGAGCGGCTCACAATCTCCTTTACCTTCCTCCCCCACAACAGACACCCCGTGAGGTAGATGAAGATATTGGATTTATATCCCGCCCTCCACTCCGAAGAGTCTCAGAGCGGCTCACAATCTCCTTTCCCTTCCTCCCCCACAACAGACACCCTGTGAGGTAGATGAAGATATTGGATTTCTATCCCGCCCTCCACTCCGAAGAGTCTCAGAGCGGCTCACAATCTCCTTTCCCTTCCTCCCCCACAACAGACACCCCGTGAGGTAGATGAAGATATTGGATTTATATCCCGCCCTCCACTCCGAAGAGTCTCAGAGCGGCTCACAATCTCCTTTCCCTTCCTCCCCCACAACAGACACCCTGTGAGGTAGATGAAGATATTGGATTTATATCCCGCCCTCCACTCCGAAGAGTCTCAGAGCGGCTCACAATCTCCTTTCCCTTCCTCCCCCACAACAGACACCCTGTGAGGTAGATGAAGATATTGGATTTCTATCCCGCCCTCCACTCCGAAGAGTCTCAGAGCGGCTCACAATCTCCTATATCTTCTCCCCCCAGAACAGACACCCTGTGAGGTAGATGAAGATATTGGATTCATATCCCACCCTCCACTCCGAAGAGTCTCAGAGCGGCTCACAATCTCCTTTACCTTCCTCCCCCACAACAGACACCCTGTGAGGTAGATGAAGATATTGGATTTATATCCCGCCCTCCACTCCGAAGAGTCTCAGAGCGGCTCACAATCTCCTTTCCCTTCCTCCCCCACAACAGACACCCTATGAGGTAGATGAAGATATTGGATTTATATCCCGCCCTCCACTCCGAAGAGTCTCAGAGCGGCTCACAATCTCCTATATCTTCTCCCCCCACAACAGACACCCTGTGAGGTAGATGAAGATATTGGATTCATATCCCACCCTCCACTCCGAAGAGTCTCAGAGCGGCTCACAATCTCCTTTACCTTCCTCCCCCACAACAGACACCCTGTGAGGTAGATGAAGATATTGGATTTATATCCCGCCCTCCACTCCGAAGAGT
Source organism: Heteronotia binoei (assembly GCF_032191835.1). Classification (NCBI taxonomy): domain Eukaryota; kingdom Metazoa; phylum Chordata; class Lepidosauria; order Squamata; family Gekkonidae; genus Heteronotia; species Heteronotia binoei. Next base: position 172,164,991 of record NC_083226.1, on the reverse strand, counting down.
CTCAGAGCGGCTCACAATCTCCTTTCCCTTCCTCCCCCACAACAGACACCCTGTGAGGTGGGTGGGGCTGGAGAGGGCTCTCACAGCAGCTGCCCTTTCAAGGACAACCTGTGCCAGAGCTATGGCTGACCCAAGGCCATTCCAGCAGGTGCAAGTAGAGGAGTGGGGAATCAAACCCGGTTCTCCCAGATAAGAGTCCGCACACTTAACCACTACACCAAACTGGCTCTCTGCGTTGCTTACAGGACGTCTCGAGTTCAATCCCCACCATCTCCAGTTAAAGGACCATACAATAGGTAATGTCAAAGAACTTCACCAGAGACCCACTGCCAATCTAGCTGACAGTACTGACCAATGAGCCAAGGATTTGATTCAGTATAAGGTAGCTTCATGTGTGTTCACGTGATTTCTCTTCCGTGTAATAGCCAATTGCAGACCATCAATCAGGTGGGATAACCCATGATTTTGTTGGTCTCCATAGGCTCGTATTTCAAGTAAGTGGCTCGCAAGTAGTTCTTTGAGAGTGCATACATGTAACCCCGGTGGTCGTTTTGTAGAAAAATAGGTGGTGGAGCTAATTAGCATAACTTATTAGCATATGCCACCCCCACATACACCAGCCAAAAGCAAACCGACGCAAGAAAGGAGAGCCGTGGGCAAGCAAGGCCTGCTTTGGCTGGCTAGAGATCCAGCCAGCCCAAGAAGGCCTCGCTCACCTGGGGCTCTCCTGGGCCACCCCCCACTCCCAGTCAAAAGGCCAGCAAGCCACCCAAAATCACATAAGAAGTGGAGAAAGGGTGGCGTGGGCTTCTCCGGGGGTTAATGAGGGCTGCTGGGGGTGTGGCAAAGCCCCTGGTGGCTGGCTGGCTGCCCGCTCTCCTAATCCAGGGATTGTTATGCAGCTGCACCTGCTATCCAATGGACAAGGTGGGGAGGAGGAGGGGGAACTGTCAGAAAGGTTCAGGAACTGCGTTCCTTTGAGCTTCTGCTGAATTCAAGGCCTGTGTAACCTAGATCCTTAGCCTACCTGACGTTCAACTGCCATTTTCTGGTTGACCGAGGCTCTGAAAGGTCTAAGTAGAGACCAGAGGATAGGTGGCTTTCCAAAGTAATAAGTTCATTATTTGGACAATGTTTGAATGAGGGGTGGCTTGGCCCCCAGTTCATACTTTTTACCTTCTTTGCTGCATCTACAGAAGTCTTGTTAGGGGGATAAAATGGGGATGGTGTGTTGAATAAACTCCTTGGATTACAGGTAGAATAAAATTAAATTGTTCACGGGACAGTGGGGTCGAAACAAAAGCTCTCTCACGGTTTAGTTTGGGGATTCTCTCTCATGTTTCTGTTTGGGGATTCCTAGACGTTGGCGGTTTGGCCACTGGGCGAACAGAACGCTGGACTAGATGGGCTTTCGCTGTGTTCCGTAGCGCTGAGGTTAGAAGGTTCTGTTGGAAAAGAATTTTGTGATGTTGAAGAGATGACTGGGGAAAGGGGGGGTCTGAGCCCAAAGAGGTGGGTTGCATTTGGAGCCGATGAAACGATGCGCTTCACTCGCAGTTTGTGGAGGGGCTGTAGCTCAGGGTAAGGGCTGTGTCTCCGCGGAAGAGCCTCCTCTTAGCATGCGGAAGATACCTGGTTCAACCCCCAGCCTCTCCAGTTAAAAGGGTCAGGGAGTAGGTGATGTGGAAGAGACCCTGGAGAGCCACTGCCGCTTTGAGTAGACAGTGCTGTTCTTGATGGGCAGATGGTCTGTTTTCAGCGTAAGTGTGTGTGTTCAGTTTACTAGGCAGATCTGACTGTGAAGACCTCAGAAATAATGTGCTGTTCAATATGTTGTCGAAGGCTTTCACGGCCAGAGTTCATGAGTTGTAGATTTCCCGGGCTGTAGTCTTGGCATAGTAGTACCCAGGGGTGGAATTCTAGCAGGAGCTCCTTTGCATATTGGGCCACACTCCCTTGATGTAGCCAATCATCCAAGAGCTCATAAAAAAGAGCCTTGTAAGCTCTTGGGGGAATTGGCTACATCAGGGGTGTGTGGCCTAATATGCAAAGGAGCTCCTGCTAGAATTCCACTCATGGTAGCGTCTGACATTTTGCCAGCAGCTGTGACCTTGGAGGTATAACACAGAAAAATAAAGTTTTGTCTGTGGCTTCTCTTAGGTTCTCTCGTCTCAGTATTCACTTTGACACGGAGAGAACTCTTATCTTTTGCGTTGCACCTCTGAGGATGCCGGTCACAGCTGCTGACGAAACGTCAGGTACTACTATGCCAAGACCATAGCCATACAGCCCAGGAAATCTACAAGTAATGTGCTGTTCTCTTATAATTTTTTTTTTAAATGTGCTGTATCCTGGTGACCCTTGCTATTACATACCTTTTGGTTGAGCGTGGTAAACTAATAATAATAATAATAATAATAATTTTTATTTATATCCCGCCCTCCCCGCCAAGGCAGGCTCAGGGCGGCTCACAAACATGGAAAGTGCTATGACATACAGTAAATATATTATACAATAAAATACATTAAATAAATAGATTAATTAAAAACCACAACAGGTAAGGTGCTATAATACAAACGATGTATATCAGATGGCCGGATGTCATTTTAGGATTCAGTCTTGTAGGCCATTTGGAAAAGAATAGTTTTACATGCCCTGCGGAACTGATTGTAGTCCCGCAGGGCTCGAACCTCGGCTGGTAGTTGATTCCACCAATGGGGAGCCATTACTGAGAAGGCCTGCTCTCGGGTTGTTTTCAGTTTGGCCTCCCTTGGTCCAGGGATTTTTAAGAGATTTTGGGAGCTAGATCTCAGTGCTCTCTGGGGAGTATATGGGGAGAGGCGGTCCCTAAGGTAGACAGGTCCTCGGCCATATAGGGCTTTAAAGGTAATAACCAGCACCTTGTAACGAACTCGGAACACAATTGGCAGCCAGTGCAGCGCCCGCAACCTAGGCCGCACGTGCTCCCACCGAGGTAGTCCCACTAGCAGCCTGGCCGCTGCATTCTGCACTAGCTGCAGTTTCCGAGTTCGGTACAGGGGCAGCCCCATGTAGAGGGCATTACAGTAGTCCAACCTCGAGGTGACCGTTGCATGGATCACTGTTGCTAGGTTGCCACGTTCCAGGAAAGGGGCCAACTGCTTCGCCCTCCTAAGATGGAAAAAGGCGGCTTTAGCAGTGGCTGCTATCTGTACCTCCATTGCCTAGAAATATAATAAATAGCAATAAATACTTAGGAACGAATTTCCAAATATCTTGGTGCCTTGAAATGTTCCCCTACGTTTCCATAGGTCTGGGTGCATTAATTTGCTCTGTCTCGTGGGGAGACTATCTGTTAGCCATGGAAACAACTTGGGAAAATTTAGATTTATATTGTTCCAGGATTACAGGGGGAAGAAAATTATTATATTTTGGACCAGACGATCACCCAAAGACAGTCTCACAGAAGTAAGACCTGTTCCTGGTAAGAGGATGGGGAGACCAGGAGTGCAAGGCTTCGGCATTGTTGCCTGCGGCGGATGATTGATTCTCATGAGTCCCGGTGCCCCGGCTGATTCCATCTCTAATGCCTGACCTTGCAGGATAATGAGCATTGCGAGATTAGAGCGACACAGTATATCACTTGCAAGCAGGGCTGTCCCAGCCTGCTTATCAGGGATCTGATGACGATGCACGAACTCCCACCGGGCAGATTCGCTGCCACCACGAAGGTTCGTTGCCACCCCCCAGCCTCTTGTCAGTGCAGGATCCAGCAGGAATCACCCTTCTTCTCTCTTCCACTGTTGCTGTAATTCAGGCAGTCACTGCTTTGAACCACTCAGCAAGCAAGAGAGAATTGGGGAAGGGAGGGAAGGAAGAAAGGCCAAGCCGCTTCTGAGCCAGGAACGAAATCCATCTGCTCTCCAAGTGCTACAGTCAGGCTGTGTGAAGCTCCTGCTGTGACTCTGAAGTTGTGACTGCAGGCGTAGGGGGGAGGGAAAGAAAAAGCAAACCGAAGTTGAACACTTGGTAGTTTCCATCAAGGCAGGCAGTGGAGGGGAGAGGTAGGCATCAGCCTCAGAACCTTGCGGGAGGCCTTGAAGTGAAGGTGCCCCTTTCAAGTTAGCACACCTGTGTCCCGGGGGCTGAATCCGGACTTCTTGAATACATTCCTCTGGTCTGCCATGAAAGCACCTTCAAGGGGTTGATGCTATGCAGGCGCTGAGCGCAGCTTGGATTTAGCTGTCAGACATTAGCTGGGAGTTGAGATCTTCAGAACGGGGCAGCCTATGGGCGTAGACACAGGGAAATGTTCCCTCAACATATTCTTTGACAGGAACTAGTTTTGAGTCACAAAAAAATATCCAGAGCTTCTCTCCCCTCCCTCCAGCATGGTACTGAAATTAAAAGACGTTTGCCCTTTGGGAGGACAGCTATGGAAAACCTAGGCAGTATAATAAAAAGTAGAGACATCACCCTGCCAACAAAAGTCCGTATAGTCAAAGCGATGGTATTCCCAGCAGTCATGTACGGCTGTGAGAGCTGGACCATAAGGAAAGCCGAGCGCAGAAGAATAGATGCTTTTGAGCTGTGGTGCTGGAGAAGAATCTTGAGAGTCCCTTGGACTGCAAGAAGATCCAATCAGTCAGTCCTAAGGGAAATCAACCCTGACTGTTCCCTGGAAGGTCAGATGCTGAAGCTGAAGCTCAAATCCTTTGGCCACCAAATGAGAAGGGAGCACGCACTGGAGAAGACTCTTGAGAGTTCCTTGGACTGCAAGAAGATCAGATCAGTCAGTCCTAAGGGAAATCAACCCAGACTGTTCCCTGGAAGGTCAGATGCCGAAGCTGAAGCTCAAATCCTTTGACCACCAAATGAGAAGGGAGCACTCACTGGAGAAGAATCTTGAGAGTCCCTTGGGCTGCAAGAAGATCAGATCAGTCAGTCCTAAGGGAAATCAACCCTGACTGTTCCCTGGAAGGTCAGATGCTGAAGCTGAAGCTCAAATCCTTTGGCCACCTAATGAGAAGGGAGCACTCACTGGAGAAGGTCCTGATGCTGGGAAAGACAGAAGGCAAAAGAAGAAGGGGGCGGCTAAAGATGAGATGGCTGGACAGCAATACTGACATAACAAACATGAATTTGAACGGACTACGGAGGATGGTGGAAGACAGGAGGCCCTGGTGTGACTTTGTCCATGGGGTCGCAAAGAGTCAGACTTGACTGTGTGACTGAACAACAACAAAGGAGATTATGGATGAGGAAGAGCGTCAGGGAGTTGTCCGGTAAACGCACAAAAGATAAAAATGCTAAGAAATGAAAGCTTAAAAAAATTCCAAGAGCAGGTATTTTCATGCCTTTTTCCTGGGTATCCTAGAGGATGCATATGCTACTGAGCAGCAGCAGTGGGCTACTCGTAGTTCAGAAGCAGAGGACCCCTGATGTATTCGGATCCACTGCAAGGAAGCCATCAGAATCGTCTGTGGGCAGAATTACAGCAATCCGTTGCCATTTGCAGACTTGCAATTTAGGATTTCACTTATTCATGTCCTCTGACCCAGCCACGAAAGACGGCATGATCCCACCTCCCACACCCCCATGGCATGATTACATTGTGGGAACTAATAGGGGGATGGCAGCAGAGGGGGTTGGATGAACATATGGAGCAGTGGTCCATCAGTAGCTATTAGCCACAAGGTTATAAATGAAACTCTCTGACTGGGGCAAGAGATGTTCTGTGTTCTTGGTGCTTGGGAGGGCAACAATAGGAGGGCTTCTGGAGTTCTGGCCCTGCTGGTGGACCTGGATTTTGGCCACTGTGTGACACAGAGTGTCAGACTGGATGGGCCATTGGCCTGATCCAACAGGGCTTCTCTCTATGTTCTTATGTGACACAGAGTGTTGGACTGGATGGGCCATTGGCCTGATCCAGCATGGCTTCTCTTATGTTCTTATGTGACACAGAGTGTTGGACTGGATGGGCCATTGGCCTGATCCAACATGGCTTCTCTTATGTTCTTATGTGACACAGAGTGTTGGACTGGATGGGCCATTGGCCTGATCCAACATGGCTTCTCTTATGTTCTTATGTGACACAGAGTGTTGGACTGGATGGGCCATTGGCCTGATCCAACATGGCTTCTCTTATGTGACACAGAGTGTTGGACTGGATGGGCCATTGGCCTGATCCAGCATGGCTTCTCTTATGTTCTTATGTGACACAGAGTGTTGGACTGGATGGCCACTGGCCTGATCCAACATGGCTTCTCTATGTGACACAGAGTGTTGGACTGGATGGGCCATTGGCCTGATCCAACATGGCTTCTCTTCTGTTCTTATGTGACACAGAGTGTTGGACTGGAGGGGCCATTGGCCTGATCCAACATGGCTTCTCTTCTGTTCTTATTGTGACACAGAGTGTTGGACTGGAGGGGCCATTGGCCTGATCCAACATGGCTTCTCTTTTGTTCTCCCTTCTCAGTATCCCCCGATTTTGCCATTTGTGTTGCTCTTGGGCTCGAACCCATCGCAGATGGGGGAGGGTCTGTTTATACTGTGCAGCTTCCTGAATAGCCCGGAATAGCTTGTTGTCATCAGAACTTGGAAGCTAAGCGCAGAGTTGGCCGCGGTCAGCACTTGGATGGGAGACCGCCAAGGAAAACTGGGGTTGCTGCGCCAAGGAAGGTAGCACTACTACTACCACTACTACTACCCTACCACTGACCCACACCACTACCACCACCACCACTACTACTACCACCACTAATACCACCACCACCACCACTACTACTACTACTTCATTACTGCTGACCAGGCCCAAAAAAGCAGGTTTGAGACCGTGATGAGCAACAGAAAAATGGTGCCAAGGAGGAGTGGGGGGCTTCAGCGTTGCCCACCAAGTTGCTTTCCCTTGCGTATAAGGGGAAAATTAACAATATAAGTGTTGGGGTGGTCTTCTACACAGCTGAAATGCGCAACACATGTTTTTATCCCATAAAAACCGAACAGTTTGGCAGACTAGAGCAATCCAACATTTGTCTGAATTGGTTAAGAAACCTGGTCTGCCGTACATGCATCTTTATCCCATTCTTCCTCTAAGAAGCTCAAGGTAGTACAAGGTAACACACTCCCTAGTTCATCCTTACGATAACCCTGTAAGGCACGGCAGGCTGAGAGAGAATAATTGGGCCGATCTCCCCTTGTGCTTTTAGCGGCAGAGTTGGGGATGAGAACTTGGGTCTCCCCAGCCAGTCTAGCACTCTAACTGCTGCACCCGCACTGGTATTTCACACCATATATATAAGGTTAAACAGTGTTGGATCAGCTAATTAATGGGAAAACCAATCACAATGCATTGCATTCTCCTACTGAAATCCACGGTGCTTAGATGTATTTAACTTTCCAGATCTTGATGGCAGCATTGGCGGGGAGGGAAAAGCATCAGATTCTGGCCTTCCAAAATTATATATTTATTTCCGGAGCTGGTGTCATTATTTAAGAGTGTTAGTCCACAACTAATCCCAGGAATCAATTAGTAGATTCCTATGTGCTAATATTAGCTCTTTGAGGCGAGTCTGGATTAACGATCCAGTGGGATTTCTTTCATTCTGCAGACCAGACTAGACGTTGGATATGCAGTATTGGTGTAGTGCAGGGGTGGCCAACGGTAGCTCTCCAGATGCTTGTTGCCTACAACTCCCAGTCATCCGCAGCCAGCATGGCCTACGGCTGGGGCTGATGGGAGTTGTAAGCAAAAGCATCTGGAGAGCTACCGTTGGCCACCCCTGGTGTAGTGGCTAAGTGTGCAGACTCTTATCTGGGAGAACCGGGTTTGAGTCCCCACTCCTCCACTTACAGCTGCTGGAATGGCCTTGGGTCAGCCATAGCTCCCGGAGGAGTTGTCCTTGAAAGGGCAGCTGCTGTGAGAGCCCTCTCAGCCCCACCCACCTCACAGGGTGTCTGTTGTGGGGGGAGAAGATAGTAGAAGATTATAAGCCATCTCTGATTCAGAGCCAGTTTGGTGTAGTGGTTAAGTGTGCGGACTCTTATCCGGGAGAACCGGGTTTGATTCCCCACTCCTCCACTTGCACCTGCTGGAATGGCCTTGGGTCAGCCATAGCTCTGGCAGAAGAGGTTATCCTTGAAAGGGCAGCTGCTGTGAGAGCCCTCTCCAGCCCCACCCACCTCACAGGGTGTTTGTTGTGGGGGAGGAAGGTAAAGGAGATTGTGAGCCGCTCTGAGACTCTTCGGAGTGGAGGGCGGGATATAAATCCAATATCTTCTTCTTCTTCTTCTTCTTCAGAGAGAAGGGTGGGGTATACATCTGCAGTCTTCTTCTTCTTCTTCTTCTTCTTTCTTCTTCTTCTTCTTCTTCTTCTTCTTCACCCAGAGCTTTTTTTTTTTTTTTGTAGCAAGAACTCCTTTGCATATTAGGACTACACCCTCCTTATGTAGTCAAATTCTCTAACAGCTTACAGGGTTCTTCTTACAGGATCTACTGTAAGCTCTTGGAGGACTGGCTACACAGGGAGGTGTAGCCTAATATGCAAATTAGGTTTTGCTACCAAAAAAAGCCCTGAATTCTGTGAGCATCCAGTATTACATATTTACAAGTTAGCTTGAAGTCACTCTTCTGCCCGTACATACTCTTGGATGCTTGTAAATTGGATGTGGCCGCCTGCACCTCCTGTGGCAGTGAATTCCACATGTTAATCACCCTTTGGGTGAAGAAGTACTTCCTTTTATCCGTTTTTAACCGGACTGCTTGGCAATGATGTCATTGCCTGCTTGTGCCCATCGACCCTGGACCTCCTTGGTGGTCCCCCCATCCAAGTTCTCACCACCCGCTGACCTTATTTAGCTTCTGAAATTGGACAGGATCAGGCTAGCTTGGGCCATCCTGAGCACCGGTGGGGGGGACCCTATCTTAAATAATAAGGAGATTTTGACTACTCTGAGATTCAGAGTATAGGGTGGGATATAAATCCAATATCATCATCATCTTCTCCTTCTCCTCCTCCTCATGGAAATCTGATACCCAGAATTAAACTTCGTTGGTTGTAAAGGGTGCCACAGGGACACAGACTTACATTTTGTTTAGTTTGTGGAAGGCCCGGAGAGTGGAAGCCTTCTTAACCTCAGCCAGGGAGGCCATTCCATAAGTCAGAGGCCACGACAGAGAAGGCCCTGCCTGTTCTATCCCACGACCGTGTTGTGTTTTCGAAGCTGGCCGCTTTGATCAAGAGGGAAGGAAGGACGGATTTGAAGACGTTTTGCTTGCTCAGGAATTTTCTGCACTCTGCTGGGTTCCCAATTCTGCCTTGGAGAGGTCAGGGCGTACCTGCACTCAGCAGGTTCCAGCCGGGAGATGACGGTTCCTTTCTGAATTAAGACCTTTGGAGCCAAGGCTGGGTACCTTGCCTCTTTGATCATCCGTGCAGGCTTAATTGCGCTAATGTGCTGCCTAATTATGGTAAACACTGCACCCATTTACATATTATCCTGATGGAAAAGTGTATGCCGCGCTCCGCTTCTCTGCTGGCCTTCTTGCGCGTCGGAGCTTGCTACGCTGAGACCCCCTCTGGCATGAACGGGAGGCCGAATATTGTTCCGTTCACTGAAATGGAAACTCCTGCATATGATCTCCTTGCGGTCTGCCTCTGATAAAGGCTGCTGGATGCTCCGTGTCTAGTGGAAATACGTTTTTGCAGAGCGCATCTTTTCCTGTAGAAGTCTCTGTGGGCCTTATGTGGGTCTGCCAGGTATCCCCCCAACCATCAACGGGGGGGAGTAGGGTTGCCAGATCTAAGTTAGGAAGTTGATGGAGATTTGGGGCACAGGAGGACGGAGACCTATGTGGAGTACGATGCCACAGAGTTCCTTTCCAAAGTGTCTTTTTTCTCCAGGGGAAACTGGGATGATGATGATGGTGGTGGTGATAAAAGAAGCCATGTTGGATCAGGCCAGTGGCCCATCTGGTCCAACACTCTGCGTCCCACAGTGGCCAAAAAAACCAAGTGCCATCAGGAGGTCCACCAGTGGGGCTAGAAGCCCCCCCCACACTGTGCCCCACCTCCCCAAGCACCAAGAATACAGAGCATCACTGCCCCAGACGGAGAGTTCCATCAATACCCTGTGGCTAATAGCCACTGATGAACCTCTGCTCCAGATGTTTATCCGATCTAATCTTGCAGCTGCCACCACCTCCTGTGGCGGTGAATTCCATCCGTCCTAACCCGACTGCTCAGCAATTTCATCGAGTGCCCACGAGTTCTCATATTGTGAGAAAGGGAGAAAAGTACTTCT
>NC_083226.1:171788021-171854607 GCF_032191835.1 Heteronotia binoei | reverse complement strand
CTCTCTTCACCAAACTTTGCTCCAGCCAGCTCGGGAAGTCCATGCGCATGAGCTCTCTGTCCCTGAAAGGCGAAGGGAAATTATGCTCTACCGCGTGCCGCTTCTTAGTTTCCATAATTCAACAAAATACATGAAATATATATGTTTTAATTGTGGATCTGTGGCCGAGCATGCTCTCGAGTGTGTTAATAGTCGCATTTCTTCGGTATTTATAATTCATGGAAATAGCCTTGGGATGCAGGGTCTGCCTAGCTGATTGGCTCTCGCCATGTGATACTCGCTCTTCGGGGCTACGGTTGTCAGATGCAGAAACGCAGCTTCCGATCTTGCCGCTTCTTCTCTTAAACTTCTCCTCTCGCCCCAGGCGAGAACGACACTGCGAGTGTCAACGCGTACCTCCTTGTAGCATGAAAAGGAAGAGGATCGGTTCCGCTCTGGGGGTGTCGCAAGGCGGCTGCAAATGGAGCTGATAATTCCTCCGCTGTAACGTGACGGCTTAATAGATGGTGCGGTGCGGTCTCATTACTGTCTTCTTGATTGGAGTGGTGGTCTCAAGAGGCGGTTTTTCACATCCTCCCCTGTCTGGTCCATATAACTGGAGATGCTGGGGATTGAACCTGGGACTTTCTGCATGCCAAGCAGATGCTCTAGTGATGAGCTAATGAGGTCTTTCCCACCACCTATTGCCTCATCCTTTAACTGGAGATGCCAGGGATCGAACCTGGGACCTTCTGCATGCCAAGCAGATGCTCTAGTGATGAGCTAATGAGGTCTTTCCCACCACCTATTGCCTCGTCCTTTAACTGGAGATGCCAGGGATCGAACCTGGGACCTTCTGCATGCCAAGCAGATGCTCTAGTGAAGAGCCAATGAGGTCTTTCCCACCACCTATTGCCTCGTCCTTTAACTGGAGATGCCAGGGATTGAACCTGGGACCTTCTGCATCCCAAGCAGATGCTCTAGTGATGAGCCCCTGGGGACTTTCCCATCACCTCCTGCCTGGCCCTTTTAACTGGAGATGCTGGAGATCAAACCTGGGACCTTCTGCATGCCAAGCAGAGGCTCTAGTGATGAGCCACTGAGGTCTTTCCCTTCACCTCCTGCCTGGTCCTTTTAACTGGAGATGCCAAGGATTGAACCTGGGATCTTCTGCATGCCAAGCAGAGGCTCTAGTGATGAGCCACTGGGGTCTTTCCCATCACCTCCTGCCTGGTCCTTCTAACTGGAGATGCTGGGGACTGAACCTGGGACCTCCTGTGTGCAAAGCAGATGCTCTAGTGATGAGCCACTGAGGTCTTTCACATCACCTATTGCGTGGTCCTTATAACTGGAGATGTCAGGGATTGAACCTGGGACCTTTTGCATACCAAGAAGTGGCTCTGCCACTGAGCCACAACCTCTCCAAAAATATGTAATTCACAGGAAGCTGCTTTATACTAAATCAGATCCTTAGTCTCTCCCTTAGTCAGTACTGACTACTCCAGGGGTGGCCAAAAAGTGGTTCAGGAGCCACATGTGGCTCTTTCACTCATACTATGTGGCTCTCAAAACCCCCACCGCACCATTGGCCAGCTTGGTGAAGGCACTTACCTCTTTACATCACTTCTCCAAGCCAAGCCAGCTGGTGTCTTGAAGAATGCATTTAAAGGTAAAAGTTGCTTTCTTTCCCTCTCCCTCCCCCATTTCCTTCCTTCCAGCTCTCAAACATCTGATGTTTATTCTATGTGGCTCTTATGTTGAGCAAATTTGGCAACAAAAGGGGGCAACAATGGGAGGGCTTCTAGTGTCCTGGCCCCACTGGTAGATCTCCTGATGGCAACTCTCTCTCTCTCTCTCTCTCTCTCACGCCATTGTGTGACGCAGAGTGTTGGACTGGATGGGCCATTGGCCTGATCCAACATGGCTTCTCTTATGTTCTTATGTGACACAGAGTGTTGGACTGGATGGGCCATTGGCCTGATCCAACATGGCTCCTCTTATGTTCTTATGTGACACAGAGTGTTGGACTGGATGGGCCATTGGCCTGATCCAACATGGCTTCTCTTATGTTCTTATGTGACACAGAGTGTTGGACTGGATGGGCCATTGGCCTGATCCAACATGGCTTCTCTTATGTTCTTATGTGACACAGAGTGTTGGACTGGATGGGCCACTGGCCTGATCCAGCATGGCTTCTCTTATGTTCTTATGTGACTCAGAGTGTTGGACTGGATGGGCCATTGGCCTGATCCAACATGGCTTCTCTTATCTTCTTAAGAGTTGAAGTTCATCAGTGGTTGTTTGCCACAAGGTATAGATGGAACTCTCTGTCTGGGGCAGTGATGCTCTTTAATCATGACGCTTGGGAGGGGCAACAGTGGGAGGGCTTCTAGTGTCCTGGCCTTGCTGGTGGACCTCCTGATGGTGCCTGGGGTTTTTTTGGCCACAGTCCAAAATTGCATTTGCCTTTTGCCTCTGTCAAAAGGATCGCCCCCTTTGCTCGTACACATTTTTTGCAAGCAAAAGGCTTACACCGTTTGTGTATTCTTTTTGTTTAATTAGCTGTGAGAGAATGGGTCACTCTTCGAAAGACTGGGAGAGTCTCCCGGGGCTCGAACACCGAAGTTCTAATTATCACTGCAGATGGAAAATCCCTTCTTGCAGTTATCACAATGGGGTGGATATTAACTTAGCTACCCTGACCGCAGTAATATTGAGGTTCCCAGCTGCAGCGGATGGCATTGGAGTTTTGCTCTGGAGATCAACATATCTAGATTTTCATTTTACGCTCTCCTTAGACTTGCCCGCTTATGATCACTCTCTTAAACGGTTCGTCTCTTGTCTTTGGGGAAATAAAGTTCAAACAAATGGTCTTCCCAATGGCAACGCTCGAAGCCCAGTTCCGCCATGTGCGAATGACGCACGAGACAATGAAATCTTTCTGTCTTTTTTCTTTCCCAGATAATCGTACTGATTAATACCAATAATTAACACTACCTATATAATCCCATTTGAAGCCTGCATGCTTTCCATCTGGTGGCTTAGAAATCAAATTCTATCACAGTGATTTTTAATTTTTTTTTTAGGAAAACAGCAACTTAAAACAACAAGCACTAAGCCAGGGGTGTCAAACATGCGGCCTGAGGGCCGAATCAGGCCCCCGGAGGGCTCCTATCAGGCCCCCGAGCAACTGGCTGTCATCTGCTTTCTTCTCCCTCTCTCGCTTCCTTCTGCATCACAGCTTGCTTTGCCAGGCTTGCTCAATCGCACAGCAGAGCTACAGACCAAAGCCTCTGTTTTCTCCAATGGCTAAGGCTTCTCCCTTGAGGCCTTTTCCAGGCTGTCTCAATTGCACAGCAGAGCTACTGAGCCAAGCCTCTCTTCCTTCTATTGTTCCCCAGAGAGCACTGCGATCTAGTTCACAAAATCTTCTGCAAATCCCTGAGCCAAAGGAGGCCAAATTAAAAACAACCAGAGAGCGGCCTTCTCGATACAGGCACCCCAATGGTGGAACCAGCTACCGGAGGAAGTACGGGCCCTGCGGGATCTCAATCAGTTCCGCAGGGCTTGTAAAACCGCCCTCTTCCAACTAGCTTTCTAAAACAGAACCCGGTAGTAACATCAAGCCATCTTTGTGCATATTGAGATTGTGGCACAATTAAGTTATACTGGCTTTAGATTATTTATTTAATAATATTTAATTTATGAATTGTATTGTAACTGTATTATCTTGTTTTTATTGTTTTTACATGGTTTATACCATGTCCTGTAAGCCGCCCTGAGCCTGCCTAGGCGGGGAGGGCGGGGTATAAATAAAAAATTATTATTATTATTATTATTATTGGCTGAGGCTCCTCCCCTCCTGGTTCCCTGGGGAAGGGAGGAAAGAGCCAGAGCTTCCTTTGCCCAGTTCTCTGGATCCCATGGGAGAGATACAAAAAAAGCACTTTTAAGACTGAGTGCTAATGTTTTAAGCATGTTTTAAGGGTTAAAAAAAAATCTTTGTATTTGTCTGTGTCCTTCATAAAGTTTATATCTCTGCTACCTAATTTTAAATAGGTACAGACATGGTCCGGTCTGACAAGGTCTCATTTATGTCAGATCCGGCCCTCATAACAAAAGAGTTCGACACCCCAGCACGAAGCAATTTTGCCCAAAGCAAAGAATTTAATGATAATCGTAAGGAAAAGATTTTTTTACAAATTTGCCCAAATCAAATCAGCTGAAGTCCTAGACGTTTTCTTCTGTTGACTAACACTAGTGAGAGTAAGTACTAGGAGAATTTCCGGATTCCACTGTTTTGACTCAAACATCTCCTTTAAGAACATAAGAAGAGTCTTGCTGGATCAGACCAGTGGTCCACCTAGTCCAAAATCTTGTCTCAAACAGTGGCCAACCAGTTCCTCTCGAGGTCCAGCAACAGGGCATTTGAAGGGAAGGCATTTACAAGGTGTGCGGTCCCTTTAAATGTGAGTTCAATGATGCTTGCCGCAACCTTGCTCCTGGCTCCACCCCAAAGTCTCCTGGCTCCACCCCCAAAGTCCCCAGATATTTCATGAATTGGACTTGGCAGCCCTAACAAGAAATGGCATCATATATGTAATTCCGAATCAGGGCCCAGAGTGTGAATTAATAGAACGGCAAAATGGTGCAAGGTACAGGTGGGGGCGGCGGGATTTCTCTGCAGAGCAAAGAAGGAAGACCCAAATTTGCTGAAAATTTTCCCCTGCCATCTCTCCCAATGGAGGAGAACTCAGACGGGACAGGCCCAGCAGTAGGGTTGCCAAGTCCAATTCAAGAAATATCTGGGGGCTTTGGGGGGTGGAGCCAGGAGACATTGGGGGTGGAGCAAAGATCAAGGCTGTGACAAGCATAATTGAACTCCAAAGGGAGTTCTGGCCATCACATTTAAAGGGACGGCACACCTTTTCAATTCCTTCCTTCCATAGGAAATCATGAAGGAAAGGGGCACCTTCTTTTGGGGCTCATAGAATTGGACTCCCTAGTCCAATCTTTTTGAAACTTGGGGGGTATTTTGGGGAGAGGCACTAGATGCTATACTGAAAACTTGGTGCCTCTACCCCAAAAAACAGCTCCCCCCCCAGAGCCCCAGATACCTGCGGATCAATTCTCCATGATTTTCTATGGGAATAAATCTCCATAGGGAATAACAGAGTTCCCAGCAGACATTTAACTCCTCTCCCCCCGCTTTCTGATGACCCTGAAGCGGGGGGAGGGCCTTCAAACCGGGAGATCCCCTGCCCCCACCTGGGGATTGGCAACCCTACCCAGCAGCGACTACCAGACGGTCATATATTTTGATTACCTTCCTTTTGTTTAGATATAAACCTGCTTTACAATGGGTCAGCCCACTGGGCTATCATAGAGTTGCATGAAGCCAGATGGGTGACTTTGGGTCAGTTGCGGTTCTTTCAGAGTTCTCTCAGTCCCACCTACCTTACAGAGTATCTGTTGTGGGGAGAGGAAGGGAAGGAGATTGTGAGCCACTGTAAGCCTCTGAGTGAAGGATGGGGTATAAATCCAATCTCCTCCTTCTCCTCCACCTCCTCCTCCTCTTCTTCTTCTTCTTCTTCTTCTGGAGAGCCAGTTTGGTGTAGTGGTTAAGTGTGCGGACTCTTATCTGGGAGAAACGGGTTTGATTCCCCACTCCTCCACTTGCACCTGCTGGCATGGCCTTGGGTCAGCCATAGCTCTGGCAGAGGTTGTCCTTGAAAGGGCAGCTGCTGTGAGAGCCCTCTCCAGCCCCACCCACCTCAAAGGGTGACTGTTGTGGGGGAGGAAGATAAAGGAGATTGTGAGCCGCTCTGAGACTCTTCGGAGTGGACGGTGGAATATAAATCCAAAATCTTCATCTACCTCACAGGGTGTCTGTTGTGGGGGAGGAAGGTAAAGGAGATGGTGAGCCGCTCTGAGACTCTTCGGAGTGGAGGGCGGGATATAAATCCAATATCTTCATCTACCTCACAGGGTGTCTGTTGTGGGGGAGGAAGGTAAAGGAGATTGTGAGCCGCTCTGAGACTCTTCGGAGTGGAGGGTGGGATATAAATCCAAAATCTTCATCTACCTCAAAGGGTGTCTGTTGTGGGGGAGGAAGGTAAAGGAGATGGTGAGCCGCTCTGAGACTCTTCGGAGTGGAGGGCGGGATATAAATCCAATATCTTCATCTACCTCACAGGGTGTCTGTTGTGGGGGAGGACGGGAAAGGAGATTGTGAGCCGCTCTGAGACTCTTTGGAGTGGAGGGCGGGATATAAATCCAATATCTTCTTCTTCTTTTCTGACTCACAGCACCACTCTGGGGAAGAAGATTTTCATCCTCCTCCTTTAACTAGGCATGTAGCGGTCAGCTTGCCAGGCTGATTCAAGAAATACCTGGGGACTTTGGGGGTGGAGCCAGGAGACTTTGAGGGGGGGGTGAAGCTGGGGGCAAGGGTGTGACAAGCATGATTGAACGCCAAAGGGAGTTCTGGCCATCACATTTTAAAGGGACTTAACACGTTTTAAATCCCTTCCCTCCATTTGGAAATAATGGAAATCATTTTTCCTGAGCCTGCTTCGGCGGGGAGAGCGGGGTATAAATAAAAATTTATTATTATTATTATTATTAAATAATAATAATGGATAGGGGCACTGTCCTTGGGGGCTCATAGAATTGGACCCCCTGCTCTAATCTTTTTGAAACTTGGGGGTGTTTTGAGGAGAGCCACCTCTTCTTCCTGCCTCTACCTCACAAAACAGCCCCTCAAGCCCCAGATACCCAAAGATCAATTCTCCATTATACCCTATAGCAGGGGTGGGGAACCTTTTTTCTGCCAAGGGCCATATGGATATTTATAACATCATTCACAGCCCATAAAAAAATTATCAACTTAAAAAACAGTGCTCCGCCAAGGGAGAATGATTCAGGCTGGCAAAATTAATGCAAATAATTGTTTTTCTATTGTTTTTTAACATAAGAACATAAGAGAAGCCATGTTGGATCAGGCCAATGGCCCATCCAGTCCAACACTCTGTGTCACAGTGGCAAAAAATTTTATACATACACACATACTGTGGCTAATAGCCACTGA
This sequence comes from Heteronotia binoei, assembly GCF_032191835.1. Classification (NCBI taxonomy): domain Eukaryota; kingdom Metazoa; phylum Chordata; class Lepidosauria; order Squamata; family Gekkonidae; genus Heteronotia; species Heteronotia binoei. The sequence continues at coordinate 171,847,538 of NC_083226.1, read as the reverse complement.
TGGACCTCTGCTCCATATGCTTATTCATTCCCCTCTTGAAGCTGTCTATGCTTGTGGCCGCCACCAGCTCCTGTGGCAGTGAATTCCACATGTTAATCACCCTTTGGGTGAAGAAGTACCTCCTTTTATCTGTTTTAACCTGGCTGCTCAGCAATTTCATCGAATGCCCACGAGTTCTTGTATTGTGAGAAAGGGAGAAAAGGGAGAAAAGTCATGTGGGGAGACCCTAATCTGGTACACATACACCTGGCACACCGCCCTAGACAAATGCATAGGTCCAGGGCTTTTTTATAGAAAAAGGTCAGCAGAACTCATTAGCATATTAGACCACATCCCCTAATATTAGCATATTAGATCACACAATTATTAGCATATTAGACCACACCATCTGGGATACACAAGTGCAAACTGAACTGTGACAGTAACTTCTCCAGGCCCTGCAGCCATTCTGGCTGGCCGGCCAGGCCCCAGGGAGGCTACCACACAGTACATCATAAGAACATAAGAGAAGCCATGTTGGATCAGGCCAATGGCCCATCCAGTCCAACACTCTGTGTCACACAGTGGCCAAAATTTATATACACACACACACACTGTGGCTAATAGCCACTGATGGACCTCTGCTCCATATTTTTATCTAACCTCCTCTTGAAGCTGGCTATGCTTGTAGCTGCTACCACCTCCTGTGGCAGTGAATTCTACATGTTAATCACCCTTTGGGTGAAGAAGTACCTCCTTTTATCTGTTCTAACCCAACTGCTCAGCAATTTCATCGAATGCCCACGAGTTCTTGTATTGTGAGAAAGGGAGAAAAGTACTTCTTTCTCTACCTTCTCCATCCCAGGCATAATCTTGTAAACCTCTATTATGTCACCTGGCAGTCGACGTTTCTCCAAGCTAAAGAGCCCCAAGCGTTTTAACCTTTATTCATAGGGAAATTGTTCCAAACCTTTAATCATTCTAGTTGCCCTTCTCTGCACTTTTTCCAATGCTATAATATCCTTTTTGAGGTGCGGTGACTAGAATTGCACACAGTATTCCAAATGAGACCGCACCATCGATTTATACAGGGGCATTACCCCTACCCTATAGGAATCCATCTCCATAGAGTATAATGGAGTGGACATTTCCCCCCTCCCAACTTTCTGATGATCCTGAAATGGGGGGAGAGCCTCCAAACTGGGGGATCCCCTACCCCCAGGTGGGGATTGGAAACCCTATGCTGAGGACTGATCCTGAGACCTCCTGTGTGAAGCAGATGTACTGAGTGAGGGGGTCACATTGCCTTTGTAAGCTGCATGAGAAGCAACCACAGTAACAGGAGAACAGCTGTTCCTGTAATATAAGAACTGGCCTTGGCTATAAGGTCAGGGGATGTTAAGTGAAGAAAACTGATGAGGAAAAAGAAGAGTCTTTGACTTTCAGGTAATTACTCAAAACCTGGTTTGCCGTGACACAGGTGGTTAACGGGGGGGGGGGTGTTAGCGGGAACGCACAGGAAATGCAGTTCTGGCTGGCTTGGTATGAGGGGGTGTGGCCTAATATGCAAATGAATTTCTATTTATAAATTGCAGAAGGTCCCAGAACAACCAGCACTTTCCACAGAACAATCAGCACAATCCACAACCATCTTCCTTATCTTCACACCCCTTCCAACCCTCCCAGCAATTAACACAGAACAATGGTCACATTCCACAGCCAGTTTCCTTATCACTACCCTTCCAGGAAGTCCCACCAAACAATGGGCACATCCACAAACACATTGCCCTCTCACCACACCCCCTCCAGCCTAGAAATAGCAGCTCTCCAGCAGCCCTGGCCTCACTCAATGCACAGCAGCCAAGAAGGTCAGAGCGCTTGCTCCGACTGCAACGCCACTGAGGATGTTCTCCGCAGCTGAGAACGAAACGTCTGGAAGAAAAACTTTCTCCAGTAGAACACGGCACTTGAGCCCGAAAGATTCTACAAACCCTAATGATGATGCCAGCCGTGAAAACCTGAAATCTTTGATAAATGAATTTCTGTTGGGCTTTTTCTTTAAAAAGCCCTATGCGCAACCAGGTGATGTCAGGGGGTGTGGCCTAATATGAAAATGAGTTCCTGCTGGGCTTTTTCTTCAAAAAAGGCCCTGGTGTTTACATTGCCTTCATTTCCCCACCCCAGGAGTCTCTCTAATCAAACATAAGTTTTAAAAAAATTCCCTCAAGATAACCATCATTATGTAGGCTGAACCTGCTCTTTATACAGCTAGATAATTTGCCCTGAATTCTACCCATGAACACTACCGACTGGGAGCCCTATCCTACTTTGACCTCCTAATGCCAATTATCAAACACCTGAAATTACCTCAGGATTTGGAGGGGGCAAAATCACCTCAACTCGTACATTTAACAGAATGCTGCCTTTGTCTGATCGCTTTCTTCTCCCATTGACTCTCATTGTCTCTCCAGGGTCACCTGTCTCACATTTTAAGAATCACTCTCTTGGACTGATAGACTGTGGTGTTTTTGAACAGTTAAGTTGCTCTGAGGCAGCTGATCTGTCCATTGGGAAATGGATGTACCCTTCATCCATCATTTGCCAAAGAACTCTTTAGTGGTCCACTCCTCCTTCCATAGAGAGATGGAGGTTAAGTTGTGCGCCATCGAAGCCGATGACCTCTATTCAGGCACTCCATGTGTCTTCCCCCTACTAAATTTGTCTCGGTCTCCCTCCCTTCCTCACACACTCTCTCTTTTTCTCTCTTTCTCATGCTTCAGCCGTTCCTCCCAGTATATTAGAGGGACGGCTGTCTTTATTAGTCACCAATAATGCTCTAATACATTCTTTCTCCTATTACCTCAGACATTAATTCGGCGAAATTGGATACTGACAGTACATTGATGTTGTTAAGGTTAATGACCCAGAGATTTACAAGGAAAGTCGCATTAGAAGTAAAATTGATTGTAATAATTGTTTCACTGAACAGTGTCAACATTAAGTACAACGTGTTGTTCATGTTATCCTGAAGAGGCTATTGGGCAGTCCATTAGATGGCAACCTTTGGGGAAAGGGAACTGCTTGGAAAATGGCGGCACGGAGCCCACAAAGAGGAACATTTGGGCAATGAGAAACATTGCTAAGGGCAGGGGTGTTAAACTCATTTGTTATGAGGGCCGGATCTGATATAAATGAGACTTTGTTGGGCCGGGCCATGTTAGGCCCATGTGTGTACCTATTTAAGATTAGGTAGCAGAGTTATAAGCTTTTTAAAGGACACAGACAAATACGATTAAAGATTTTTTAAAAAGAACCCCTTAAAATGAAACATGCTTAAAACATTAGCACTTGTTGGTCTTAAAGGTCTTTTGTATTTCTCCCAATGGGATCCAGGGAACTGGGGTAGGGTTGCCAAGTCCAATTCAAGAAATATCTGGGGACTTAGGGGGTGGAGCCAGGAGACTTTGGGGGTGGAGCCAGGAGCAAGGGTGTGGCAAGCATAATGGACCTCCAAAGGGAGTTCTAGCCATCACATTGAAAGGGACGGCACACCTTTTCATTTCCTTCCTTCCATAGGAAATAATGGATAGGAGCACCTTCTTTGGGGCTCATAGAATTGGACCCCTGGTTTTGAAACTTGGGGGGTATTTTGGGGAGAGGCACTAGATGCTATACTGAAAATTTGGTGCCTCTGCCCCAAAAAACAGCCCCCCCCCCGAGCCCCAGATACCCTCAGATCAATTCTCCATGATTTTCTATGGGAATAAATCTCCATAGGGAATAATAGAGTTCCCAGCAGACATTTCCCTCCCCCACCCCCCGCTTTCTGACGACCCTGAAGCGGGGGGAGGGCCTCCAAACCGGGGGATCCCCTGCCCCCACCTGGGGATTGGCAACCCTAAACTGGGCAAAGGAAGCTCTGGCTCTTTCCATCCCTCCACAAGGGACCGGAGGTGGAGGAGCTCAACCAATGGAAAAAATTAAAGGTTATGCTCTGTAATTCTTGTGCAATTGAGCAAACCTTGCAAAGCAAGCTGAGATGCAGAAGGAAGCAAGAGAGAGGGAGGAGGAAGCAGACAAGAGCCAGTTGCTCGGGGGCCGGATAGAAGCCTTCTGAGGGCCTGATTCGGCCCTTGGGACACATGTTGGACACCCCTGGCTTAGGGCTTTTGTTGTTGCTGTTGACAAGTTGTGGCCAACTTATGGCAGTCTTATAGGGCAGGAGTGGTCAAACTGCGGCTCGGGAGTCACATGTGGCACTTTCACTTCCATTGTGTGGTTCTTGAAGCTCGCACTGTCCCACTAGCTGGCTTGGAGAAAGGAGGAAAAAAATGCTATTTTTTTCACACCATACATTTTAAAAAATGTAACAAACCCTTTATTTGAACAAATAAATACAATCATATAACAGTAAGGAGCGATATCAATGTGCACTACGTAAAGTGCTAACCAATTACAGCTATAACAAGTTTTTCATACAGATTTTCATTAAACGTACAAAATATCACCTGTCTTTATTCACGAAGAGTACTCATTTAGCAGACAATCTCTAAACTATCGAGCATTCCTTAATTAATTTTCAAAAGTACATCATTACCCTGTAGTATAGATTTTGGGGCAAAATGCCATTTATTGTTAAATACTGAATCACTGGATACCAGATCTCCACAGATTTTGAGGATGTATCTTCCCGCGCGTTTAAGGTATTGTGTTGTCGATGTTTCTCCAAGCTAAAGAGCCCCAAGCGTTTTAACCTTTCTTCATAGGGAAAGTGTTCCAAACCTGTAATCATTCTAGTTGCCCTTTTCTGCACCTTTTCCGGTGCTCTAATATCCTTTTGAGGTGCGGTGACCAGAATTGCACACAGTATTCCAAATGAGACCGCACCATCGATTTATACAGGGGCATTATGATACTGGCTGATTTGTTTTCAATTCCCTTCCTAATAATTCCCAGCATGGTGTTGGCCTTTTTTATTGCACTCGTACACTGTCTTGATATTTTCAGTGAGTTATCTATCATGATCCCAAGATCTCTCTCTTGGTAAGTCTCTGCCAGTTCACACCCCATCAACTTGTATTTGCAGCTGGGATTCTTGGCCCCAATGTGCATTACTTTGCACTTGGCCACATTGAACCTCATCTGCCACGTTGACGCCCACTCACCCAGCCTCTCCTTCCTTCCTTCCTTCCTTCCTTCCTTCCTTCCTTCCTTCCTTCCTTCCTTCCTTCCTTCCTTCCTTCCTTCCTTCCTTCCTTCCTTCCTTCCTTCCTTCCTTCCTTCCTTCCTTCCTTCCTTCCTTCCTTCCTTCCTTCCGTCTAGTGGCCCTCAAACATCTGACGTTCATGTCTTTCAGTTCTCAAACACCTGACATTTATTCTATGTGGCTCTTATGTTAAGCAAGTTTGGCTCCCCCTGCCATAAAGACTTGATGAACAGTGAACGAGGCTTCCAAGCCAGAGTTCATTGCAAGATCTGACACTCTCTTCCCCCTTTGATTGAGGTGGAGCAGGTCACTGCAAGCGGCAATCATCCTACCTGGAGTCCAGCTAGCATGCAGTGGGTGTGCCTCAGCCCGCCCGCCTTGATGAGCCACTTGATAAGATGGCGGAGAGGCTGCCGGCAGCAACACCCAGATCTTGACCTACAAGGTGTGTCGACTCAAGTTCTCTTAAGGTCTCCAGCATAAATTAGAGCTAGGGCTGTTACTTAGCTACCAAAACCAGGGAAACTCTTGCCCCACTCTTCATTGCAAGCCTTTGCTCCAGCAAGTGGTGGTGGTGAGGATGCAAGGGCCAGAAGAGCATCCCACAGTGCCCCAATGTAATTTCTGACTGCTTAACCAGAAAGGATGTCACCACATCACAGTACATTCTAGGATTCCTCTAAACTCTATGGTTTTTACCGTGGAGTTTTGGGGGGATTTATAGACTGTTCCACAACATGGGGACATCGTTGTGCTTGCCAACCGTAGCTGGAGACTGAGATGTCAGGATTGGATGTGACAGGAGAAGAAGAAGATTATATAGTGGGTTCGATGCAATGAAGAGGTGAAGTGGTAGTGAGCATAGAAGAAGAAGATGATGACGAAGAAGAAGAATTGCAGATTTATACCTCACCTTTCTCCCTGAATCAGAGACTCAGAGCGGCTTACAATCTCCTATATCTTCTCCCCCACAACAGACACCCTGTGGGGTGGGTGGGGCTGAGAGAGCTCTCCCAGCAGCTGCCCTTTCAAGGACAACCTCTGCCAGAGCTATGACTAACCCAAGGCCATTCCTGCAGCTGCAAGTGGAGGAGTGGGGAATCAAACCTGGTTCTCCCAGATAAGAGTCCATGTGCTTAACCACTACACCAAACTGGCTCTCTTTTTATTGCTCTTTTTATTGTCACAGCATAGTATAGGGCTGTGCTCAAACACTGGGCCAAAAGGGCCAACTATATATACACTCAGGGTTCCCGCACTAGCATGCTATTGGACCATTCAAACCAGCAGGGGCCCCGTGATTAGGGCAGGGCAGCAGGGATTTGGATCCTACTGCCCATTGTTCCCAGGTCCTCAAGCTCAGTCCTAAAGGCTCCAATGAGCCAGGCAAGAATACCATACTTTACACATATATCCGATCACATATACAACAATGATGAAGAAGAAGAAGGAGAGGTGGTGGAGGAGGAGGAGGTGGAGGAGAATTGATTGTATAGCCTGCTTCTCTCTACTCTAAGGCATCTCAAAGTGGCTTACAGCCGCTTTCCCATCCTCTCCCCACACCGGGCACCTTGTGAGGTAGGTGGGGCTGAGAGAGCTCAGAGAGAACTGTGACTGACCCAAGGTCTCCCAGCAGGCTTCATGTGGAGGAGGAGTGGGGAATCGAACCCGGTTCTCCAGATGAGAGTCCGTCACTCTTAAACTACTACTCTCGGCTGCCTCCCGCACTGCGTCGTTATAACACAGTCCGGTTCTTTTAACTACTAAACTATTGGTTGCTCCCACACGGAATCCATCTACACGCCTTTGTCTTCCATCAACATGCAGAGAGGCTGAGCAGGTATGATTATGTTTCCCATGCCCCACCTGTGTACCATCACCAGCTCACGATCACAGCATCTGTGTGTGAGGAAAAGGTGTATTCCTGTGGGCAATGGCCCTGTGTTCAGCACAAACACAATAATAGATCACTAACAAAGGTAATGTATCTCTTTTGTCGTGCAGTTGTTTTGTCGTGCAGTCGTGCTAATCATTCGACAATGCTATTTATAGCAGAGGCATAAATGTATCTCCATTTATCTGGTTAATAGCCTTAAAACTATTCCCTCCCCCTGCACAAACCCCCGCCCCTCAAAATTTTTACAAAACCAACAGAGATTCATGGAATCAGCATTGTTTAACGCAGCGTCACCAACATTTTCCAGACGTAGCCCTGTAATTTTTTTTGTAGGAATATGATTCCATCGCAGCTACATTTTATGTAAATCGTATTTAATTGCCACATTACGTGAATGCTCACAGCTCAATGCCAGAGACCATGTTTTGCATACAAAAGGATCCAGGTTCAGTCCCTGGAATCTCCAGTTACAGAAATCTCTGCACCTCAGAAAGGATATTATAGCATTGGAGAAAGTCCAGAAAAGGGCAACTAGAATGATTAAAGGGCTGGAACACCTTCCCTATGAAGAAAGGTTGAAACGCTTAGGGCTCTTTAGCTTGGAGAAACGTCGACTGCGGGGTGACATGATAGAGGTTGACAAGATAATGCATGGGATGGAGAAAGTAGAGAAAGAGGTACTTTTCTCCCTTTCTCACAATACAAGAACTCGTGGGCATTCGATGAAATTGCTGAGCAGACAGGTTAAAAAGGATAAAAGGAAGTACTTCTTCAGGGTGATTAACATGTGGAATTCACTGCCACAGGAGGTGGTAGCAGCTACAAGCATGGCCACCTTCAAGAGGGGTTTAGATAAAAATATGGAGCAGAGATCCATCAGTGGCTATTAGCCACAGTGTGTTTGTGTGTGTGTGTGTGTGTGTGTGTGTGTGTGTATATATATATATATATATATATATATATATATATATATATATATATAATTTTTTGGCCACTGTGTGAAACAGAGTGTTGGACTAGATGGGCCATTGGCCTGATACAACATGGCTTCTCTTATGTTCTTATGTGACACAGAGTGTTGGACTAGATGGGCCATTGGCCTGATACAACATGGCTTCTCTTATGTTCTTATGTTCTCTGCTGAGGGTGGAGATTCATTGCAGGACAAGTCCATTTACTGGTGAAGACAAAAAGCCAGGGATAATCACGTGAACGCATGAAGCTAGGGTTGCCAAGTCCAATTCATGAAATATCTGGGGACTTTGGGGGTGGAGCCAGAAGACTTTGACCCGCAGATCAATTCTCCATTATTTTCTATGGGAATAAGCCTCCTTAGGGAATCATGAGTTCGCAGCAGACATTTCCCTCCCCTCCCCCCCCCGCTTTCTGATTACCCTGAAGCGGGGGGGGGGGGGAGGGCCTCCAAACCGGGGGATCCCCTGCCCCCAGCTGGGGATTGGCAGCCCTACATGAAGCTGCCTTCTCCTGAATCAGAACATTGGTCCATCAAAATCAGTATTTAAGGCCCTTTATGGTCTGGGGACTGCATACCTTCAGGACCGCCTGTCTGCATATAAGCCCCGCCCCCTCCAAGGTTCTGAGATCAGCAGCACAACATCTTGTGATCCCTGGTCCTAAGGACGCCTGACTGGCTTCAACAAGGGCCAGGGCCTTTTCGGTCCAGGCCCCACCCCCCGGAGGAATGAGCTCTAGCTGGAGATCCAGGCTCTGCGGGACTTACCTAAGTTTCATAGGGCCTGTAAGACGAAGCTCTTCCGCCAGGCTTTTAATTGATCCAGCAGGTGTCCCCTGAAATCATTGCTTCCCCCGGCACCTTTACCATCCGTTATGCTGAACACTACCAGCCTATATGTGGTTTATCGGGTTGCCAAGTCCAATTCAAAAAATATCTGGGGAATTTGGGGGTGGAGCCAGGAGACTTTGGGGGTGGAGCCAGGAGACATTAGGGGTGGAGCCAAGATCAAGGCTGTGACAAGCATCATTGAACTCCAAAGGGACTTCGGGCCATCGCATTGAAAGGGACGGCACACCTTTTCAATTCCTTCCGTAGGAAATAATGAAGGATAGGGGCACCTTCTTTTGGGGCTCATAGAATTGGACCCCCTGGTCCACTCTTTTTGAAACTTTTGGGGGGTATTTTAAGGAGAGGCACTAGATGCTATACTGAAAATTTGGTGCCTCTACCCCAAAAAACAGCCCCCCCAGAGCCCCAGATACCCATGGATCAAGTCTCCATGATTTTCTATGGGAATAAATCTCCCTAGGGAATAACAGACATTCCCAGCAGACATTTCCCTCCCCTCCCCCCGCTTTCTGACAACCCTGAAGCAGGGGGAGGGCCTCCAAACCGGGGGATCCCCTGCCCCCACCTGGGGATTGGCAACCCTAGTGGTTTATGATTTGTTGCCAATGATGTGGATCGTGGTTCCTGTTAGTTCTGTAATTACGAGACTATTTAGTTGGATGCCATTTGTTTGATGTTTCGTAAAGTTTTTAATGTAAGCCGCCCAGGGCGGGGTATAAATCGAAAAATTAAATTAAATTAAAGATTAGACTGGCAGCGGCTCTCCAAGGTCTCAAGCTAGGATTGCCAGGTTCTCTAGCCAGTCTGGTGAGGGGAATTGGGGGGGGGGGTGACCCGGGGGTAGGCAGGGACATTGCATGATGTCTTTGATGCGATGATATCAACAGGAAGTGTTGTCTTCATGCCAGAGGACATCATGCAGGGATACTCTGGTATTTGGGCAAAACTCTGTGGTTTTTTTCGCCCTCAAAACCATAGAGTTTGCCCAAATACCAGAGCATCCTCATGCAATGTCCCCCACAACAGTCACCCTGTGAGGTGAGGGGGCTGAGAGAACTCTGAAAGAACTGAGACTGGCTCAAGGTCACCCAGATGGCTGCATGTGGAGGAGGAGTGGGGAATCAAACCCAGTTCTCCAGATTTAAGAGCCCGCTCTTAACTACTGCACCAAAATGGCTCCCAAACTTAATGTAAAGAAACCTCATTTGAAGAGGTTATTCCCACCGATCCTACCTACAAACCCATCCGAAGCTATCCAGGATAAGAAAACTCAGTCACATTTGAGATAGAGATTCTACATATCCAGGGGCGGAATTCTCGCAGGGGCTCCTTTGCATATTAGGCCACACACCCCACAATGTAGCCAATCCTCCAAGAGCTTACAAAAAAGAGCCTTGTAAGCTCTTGGAGGATTGGCTACTTAAGGATCGTGTGGCCTAATATGCAAAGGAGCTCCTGCTAGAATTCCTGGCTTTGATACTTTGATCCCCAAATCTTTGGCAAGCGAACGGAGCCCGAGAATTTAATCACCGTCTACCGTGTCCCCTGCTCTGCTAATGTGCCGAAGTATAAAGCCTCCTCTAACAATTTACAGCGTTCTCCCATTCCCTTTTGAGCAGAGAAACACAGGTGCCCCTTCGTGTTACGGCAGCTACAGAACAAACCGGGGGGAACAAAACACAGATGACGCACCATCTGGACCTCTTCCCTAGGAATGTGAGTAACTGGTGCTCGGTGCTCCGAAGCAGCCTTGTCAAAACACGGGCTCATGTTCTCGCAAGTCTTGGAGACGCTGCTTGGCATCTCCTGATTTGAACTTTGCGGGATTTTTATTTTTTTTTTACATTATTATTAAAAGTAATTAGAGCTGGAGAGAAGCTGGCCCGGTTGAGTCTGTTTGGTTTAAACATGCAACTCAGCCTTAAGGAGACTTTAATTAATCTGAAGGGCAACTTTGAAAGGGAGAGTATATTCTCAGCTACCGGCAGGGTCGGATTAACAATCAGGCCAAGTATGCACTGTATCGTAATGCCCCTGAATAAATCGATGGTGCGGTTTCATTTGGAGTACTGTGTGCAGTTCTGGTCGACGGACCTCAAAAAGGATATTATAGCACTGGAGAAAGTCCAGAAAAGGGCAAGTAGAATGATTAAAGGGCTGGAATGCTTTCCCTATGAAGAAAGGTTGAAACGCTTGGGGCTCTTTAGCTTGGAGAAACGTCGACTGCGGGGTGACATGATAGAGGTTTACAAGATTATGCATGGGATGGGGAAAGTAGAGAAAGAAGTCCTTTTTCTCCCTTTCTCACGATACAAGAACTCGTGGGCATTCAATGAAATTGCTGAGCAGTCGGGTTAGAATGGATAAAAGGAGGTACTTCTTCACCCAAAGGGTGATTAACATGTGGAATTCACTGCCACAGGAGGTGGCGGCGGCTACAAGCATAGCCAGCTTCAAGAGGGAGTTAGATAAAAATATGGAGCAGAGGTCCATCAGTGGCTATTAGCCACAGTGTGTGTGTGTGTGTGTGTGTGTGTGTGTATATATATATATATATATATATATATATATATATATATATATATATATATATATATATATATATAAATTTTTGGCTACTGTGTGATACAGAGTGTTGGACTGGATGGGCCATTGGCCTGATCCAACATGGCTTCTCTTATGTTCTTATGTGACACAGAGTGTTGGACTGGAGGGGCCATTGGCCTGATCCAACATGGCTTCTCTTCTGTTCTTATGTTCTATGGGACCCCATGCCTTTAGGGACCCCAGGCTACCTTCTCCCCCAATTTCCCCCCTGCTTGCAGCCCTCCCAGCCTGCACACGCAGCCGGCGACTGAGCGGCTCTTTACCCGACTTGCCTGTTGCGTCTGCTGCTGGCGTCGTCGCCAAGTTTGTCTCTCTCTGCCTCTCCCCCACAGCTTTGTCAAAGGGGCTTTTAAGAAGGGGCCTGCAGACTGCAGCGGGCGCCACAGGCGGCGGGGTGGGCATTTCGACTCTGAGATCATTTGTGATCCCTCCCATCCCAAATTTTTACTGCCTAGGGGCCTCCATAGGGTTTAATCTGGCACTGGCTACCGACCTGAGCACAGGAAGGAATACGCTGCAGACTGGGCAGGTTTTACACATAGGGGTCTCTGCCATCCTGCGTTGGAAAGGAGAAGATAATTTATTATTGCAGATCAGAAAAAAATGCGGTATGATGCTGGCGGCGTCAGATTTGCTGGCAGAATTGTTCCCTGCCTATTTGAACATATGAACATATGAAGCTGCCTTATACTGAATCAGACCCTCAGTCCATCAAAGTCAGTATTGTCTACTCAGACTGGCAGCGGCTCTCCAGGGTCTCAAGCTGAGGTTTTTCACACCAATTTGCCTGGACCCTTTTTTGGAGATGCCAGGGATTGAACCTGGGACCTTCTGCTTACCAAGCAGATGCTCTACCACTGAGCTACCATCCCTCCCCAATATTTGATGCCTTTCCGGTGTACCCTTCAAAACTCCGCCTTGTAATTTATCTCCCCCGTGCCTTTTTTGTGCAATCTCCAATCCTAACTTCATACGCTGTGCTCAGATTTCTGTTGCAATGTCTTCAGCCCGGGTGACCCAGGAGGAGATCCCCAAACAGTTGGCTGACAAGTGATTCGTATAGGCTGCTTATAGACCACAAGCTCAGGGAAGCATCAAGTGAACCAGCTGGAAAAGGAGCGCCCAGGAGTGTCCGGATACACATGGCCCACTCCTGGAACAGGGATGGGCCGCGGACGCCCTGGAGGAGTGTCCAGAACGCTCATGTGCCCATCTGCTGCTACTCAGATGCTCCCCGGGCGTTTCCCAGTGTCAATAAGTCTCCTGCCATTAATATTTCGAGGCACTTTCACTTTCCAGTGTCTCTGCTTCGCTTTGCTGCTATCTCTATGTAACCGTTAAAATATTCCTTTCTGCCTGGTCTCATGAGTTACCAAGGTCGCTCTTGCCTGATTATGTGTGCACCTGCTAGGGGCCTGGGAAGATTTTTCGGGGGAAGGACTGCTTGCTTCTCGCTTTTCTTTGAATGTGTAACAGTTTGGTCCAGGGCTATAAGAGAAGGGCAAAAGCCCGCCAAAGCCAGTTTTCGCAAGGACCGTCTTGCTCTGACCCGTCATGTATCACTAAACAGTCATTTTTCAGTGGACTGTCTCTGATCATTGTACTGCCGGGGTCTTGACACCTGGCTGTCCAGTCAGCCAGGGAGGCACCTCAGAGCCACCTTGGAAATGAGATCATAGAATCATAGAGTTGGAAGGGACCTCCAGGGTCATCTAGTCCAACCCCCATGCACAATGCAGGAAACTCACAAATACCTCCCCCTAAATTCACAGAATCTTCATTGCTGTCAGATGGTCATCTAGCCTCTGTTGAAAAACTTCCAAAGAAGGAGAGCCCACCACGTCCCGAGGAAGCCTGTTCCACTGAGGAATCGCTCTAATGGTCAGGAAGTTCTTCCTAAAGTTGAGCTGGAAACTCTTTTGATTTAATTTCAACTCATTGGTTCTGGTCCTACCTTCTGGGGCCACAGAAAACAATTCCACACCATCCTCTGTATGACAGCCCTTCAAGTACCTGAAGATGGTGATCCTATCACCTCTCAGCCGCCTCCTCTCCAGGCTAAACATCCCCAACTCCTTCAACCTTTCCTCATAGGACTTGGTCTCCAGACCCCTCATCCTCTATAGGACAGCCCTTCAGGGACTTGAAGATGGTGATCCTATCACCTCTCAGCCGCCTCCTCTCCAGGCTAAACATCCCCAACTCCTTCAACCTTTCCTCATAGGACTTGGTCTCCAGACCAATAGACTGCAATGTGGAATTTGCTGCCAGAGAATCCCCGGCATCTCCAACTAAAAAGGGTCCAGGCAAATAGGCATGAAAAACCTCAGCTGTTTAAGGAGAGGGACAGTGGCTCAGTGGTAGATGAAGGTGGTGTGTGTGTATATATATATATATATATATATATATATATATGGTGATCATGGTGAAGATGGTGAAGATGGTGATTATATCACCTCTCAGCTGCCTCTTCTCCAGGCTAAAAATCCCCAGCTCCTTCAACCTTTCCTCACAGGACTTGGTCTCATCGCCCTCCTCTGGACCCGTTCCAGCTTGTCTATATCCTTCTTAAAATGTGGTGCTCAAAACTGAACACAATACTCCAGGTGAGTATGCCACTTTGGAAGTGGTACCTTTCCGAGGCAGCTCCCATCCAGACCCAGGCAGGGTGAGTACAGGATGGGGGCAGAAGGCAGATGTGCATGTTTGGATGCGCTTTGAGATCCACTCACCTGCCATCCCCAGGGCGGTTAAACCTCCCATCTGTAAGCAGGCATAAGGTCGTCAAATTCTAGGAGGTTACAAATCAAAAATACACTGCTCCAGGCAGAACAATATAATGGTAATTATATAATGACATAGATAGATAGATAGATAGATAGATAGATAGATAGATAGATAGATAGATAGATAGATAGATAGATAGATAGATAGATAGATAGATAGATAGATAGATGGATGGATGGATGGATGGATGGATGGATGGATGGATGGATGGATGGATGGATGGATGGATGGATGGATGGAGGAGGATGATGATGATGATGATGATGATGATGATGATGATGATGATGGATGGAGGAGGAGGAGGATGATGATGATGATGATGGATAGATAGATAGATAGATAGATAGATAGATAGATAGATGGATGGATGATGATGATGATGATGATGATGATGATGATGATGATGATGGATAGATAGATAGATAGATAGATAGATAGATAGATAGATAGATAGATAGATAGATAGATAGATAGATAGATTGATTGATTTTGGGGAGGGATGCTGGCTCAGTGGTAGAGATTCAATCCCCGGCATCTCCAACTAAAAATGGTCCAGGCAAATAGGTATGAAAAACCTCAGCTTGAGACCCTGGAGAGCTACCGCTGCAAGTCTGAGTAGACGACATGGACTTTGATGGATAGAGGGTCTGATTCAGTACAAGGAAGCTTAATGTATTATGTAATTATTATATATAATTATATAATCATTATCGAACAATAACTAAAACATACAAATTCCAAATATAAATTCCAAATATATGGACCACGGCGGGTCGATCCAAAGTGCCCTGTTTCAAATCTTCATCAGCTCCAAGGATGAATGGATGACTATATAGGTCCAGGTAGGCAGCCGTGTTGGTCTGAAGCAGTAGAACAATGTAGGAGTCAAGTGCACCTTTAAGACCAACAAAGTTACATTCAGAACATAAGCCTTGGTATCACTTTGAAATGGGACCTTTAACCTGGACTCCAGAGAGCATACCATCGCTTTTGGGGTGGGGCCAAAGCAGGCTCCAAAGAACTTGCAGTCTTATATACCAGAACTTGTATTTATAGGGGAACCACCGGAAATCTTCACCCGTAGCTGAAGACTACGATAATTACACAGGGAAAGATTATCTGCAGTCCCTTGTTTTGACCTAATCCCAGGAGGTAGCTGCAGGTTGCCTGGAATTACGACTGCTCTCCAGGTAACAGAGATCACTCCCCCTGGAGAAAATGGCTGCTTCTGAAGGTAAACTCTATGGCAGGGGTGGCCAACGGTAGCTCTCCAGACGTTTTTTGCCTACAACTCCCATCAGCCCCAGTCAGCATGGCCAATGGCTGGGGCTGATGAGAGTTGTAGGCAAAAAACGTTTGGAGAGCTACCGTTGGCCACCTCTGCTCTATGGCATTGTACCTCACTGAAGCCCCTCCCTTTCCCACACCCCTCTGTCCCCAGACTCCACCCCCAAAATCTCCCAATATTTCCCACCCAGAGTTGGCAACTCTCCTCTGAATGCACATTCAGTCCATAGTAACTGTGATTCAGAGAGAAGGGCAGGCTATAAATCTACAGTTGTCTTCTTCTTCTTCTCCATCTTCTTCTTCTTCTTCCTGCACATTTGCAGAAGGCACACCAATAGGTTCATCATAGGCAAACCGATAGGCAGGGCCTTTTTTTGTAGAAAAAGCCCCGCAGGAATTCATTTGCATATTAGGCCACACCCCCCGATGCAAAGCCAGCCAGAACTGCATCCCTGTGCATTCCTGCTCAAAACAAGCCCTACCAATGGGACTGAACTTTGGGGAGGCCATCCATAATCTCCGCCTTGCCTTGGCATGTCAAAATGATTTTTGTCAGCCAGAAGTCTCCTGAGGGAAGGGGTTGGGCAGAGGAAGAGAGAAGAGGAGGCAGCATGGAGACTCTGTTTGATTAAAGAGAAAAGAACGGAAGCTGGAAATGCGGGAAGAAATAAATCGACTTTGAGTTGTTTCTCCCTCAAGGGGCAGCGAAGGGCAGCAGCTGAAGACAACCCGATGTGACTTGAGTTTGTTAGACTTCCACAGAGCCACAGAAGGACAAGGGACGGGGGGGGGGGGGTTAGTATATTTTTAAAAGAGCCTTAATGTTGCTTCACAGTTCAAAATGTTAATCCTCTAGTGCTGGGGTTATCATGTCTTCTCGGATCAGCCATATCATCCTGTGTAAAAAGTCAACTGAGTTACAGCTTTGTAGAGAGGCAGGTAGAGATATTCTACACAAGTCCATTTAGCAAGGCAAGAGAGCTTAGGAGTGGTGTATGTGAGGCAGGCGAATGGAGGGGTAGAATGGTGTTGGTAGGGCTGCCACCTCTGGGTTGGTAAATCCCTGGAGATTCAGGAACAGAGTCTGGAGAAGGCAGGGTTTGGGGAGGACACTGATCTCTGCAGTTGGGAGATTGGTTGTAACCTGCATTTATCCACCTGAATACACTCATATGGGTCCAGAGGAGGGTGGCGAAGATGGTGAGGGGTATGGAGAGGTTGAAGGATCTGGGTATGTTCAATCTGGAGATTAGGCAGTTGAGAGGAGATATGTTCACCATCTTCAAGGACTTGAAGGGCTGTTCTATAGAGGATGGTGTGAAATTGTTTTCTGTGGCCTCAGAAGATAGGACCAGAAACAGTGGGTTGAAATTAAATCAAAAGAGTTTCTGGCTCAACATTAGGAAGAACTTCCTGACAGTCAGAGTAGTTCCTCAGTGGAACAGGCTTCCTCAGGAGGTGGTGGGCTCTCCTTCCTTTTAAGAAGGCTATAGACAAGCTGGAATGAGTCCAGAGGAGGGTGATGAAGGTGGTGAGGGGTATGGAGAAAAAGTCCTATGAAGAAAAGTTGAAGGAGCTGGGCATGTTTAGCCTGGAGAGGAGGTGGCTGAGAGGTGGCTGATCCTATCACCATCTTCAAGGACTTGAAGGGCTGTCCTATAGAGGATGGTGTGGAATTGTTTTCTGTGGCTCCGGAAGGTAGGACCAGAAACAATGGGTTGAAATTAAATCAAAGGAGTTTCTGGCTCAACTTTAGGAAGAACTTCCTGACAGTCAGAGTGGTTCCTCAGTGGAACAGGCTTCCTCAGGAGGTGGTGGGCTCTCCTTCCTTTTAAGAAGGCTATAGACAAGCTGGAATGAGTCCAGAGGAGGGCGACAAAGGTGGTGAGGGGTATGGAGAAAAAGTCCTTTGAAGAAAGGTTGAAGGAGCTGGTCATGTTTAGCCTGGAGAGGAGACGGCTGAGATGTGATAGGATCACCATCTTCAAGTCCTTGAAGCGCTGTCCTACAGAGGATGATGTGGAATCGTTTTCTGTTGCCCCATTTCTGATTTACTCAGCATTAGGAAGAACTTCCTAACGGTTATAACAGTTCCTCGGATACTTCTAGCATTTGTATGCAAACATCTATAATTTCCCAGGCAAGTTAGGGCTGCATCCTTCCTCCTGCTGCCTCAAGACTTTGTCAGGCAGTGCATACTGTTTGTCACCATCTCAGTGGACAACTCCAATCCATTGCCCAGTAGAAAAGAAACAGCAAACCCGTCCTCTCTTGGAGATGAGTCATCCCAAACCAGAGACATTTCGTCTCCTGTCAGCTTTCCCGCAAGATGCAGTTTTAAAACTGTTCTGCCACCTTTTTTATTTTAAGCGCCAGCAGCCTTGTTCCTCCTTAGAACAGGGCCTACTGTAAGCTTCGGAAGGACTGGCTACATCAGGGGGTGTGTGGCCTAATAGGCAAAGGAGGTCCTGCTAGAATTCCTTACAGGGCTCTTCTCACATGGCCTGCTGTAAGCTCCTGGAGGATTGGCTGCATCAGGGGATGTGGCCTAATAGGCAAAGGAGGTCCTGCTAGAATTCCTTACAGGGCTCTTCTCACAGGGCCTACTGGAAGCTCCAGGAGGACTGGCTACATCAGGGGTGTGTGGCCTAATATGCAAAGGAGGTCCTGCTAGAATTCCTTACAGGGCTCTTCTCACAGGGCCTGCTGTAAGCTCCTGGAGGATTGGCTGCATCAGGGGATGTGGCCTAATAGGCAAAGGAGGTCCTGCTAGAATTCCTTACAGGGCTCTTCTCACAGGGCCTGCTGTAAGCTCCAGGAGGACTGGCTACATCAGGGGGTGTGGCCTAATAGGCAAAGCAGGTCCTGCTAGAATTCCTTACAGGGCTCTTCTCACAGGGCCTGCTGTAAGCTCCAGGAGGATTGGCTACATCAGGGGTGTGTGGCCTAATAGGCAAAGGAGGTCCTGCTAGAATTCCTTACAGGGGTCTTCTCACAGGGCCTGCTGGAAGCTCCAGGAGGACTGGCTACATCAGGGGGGTGTGGCCTAATAGGCAAAGGAGGTCCTGCTAGAATTCCTTACAGGGCTCTTCTCACAAGGCCTACTGTAAGCTCCGGAAGGACTGGCTACATCAGGGGTGTGTGGCCTAATATGCAAAGGAGTTCCTGTTACAAAACCCCCCGAAACCCTGGCCCGATCTATGTTATTCTTAATCTAGGGGTGTCATTTGTTATGAGGGCCGGATCTGACATAAAAGAGACCTTGTTGGGCTGGGCCATGTGTGTCCCTATTTAAGATTAGGTAGCAGAGATATAAACTTTATAAAGGACACAGACAAACACAATTAAATATACTTTTAAAAAAACCCTTAAAACATGCTTAAAACATTAGCACTTGTTGGTCTTAAAGGCGCTTTCTTTGGGTTCCAGGAAATAGGACAAAGGAAGCTCTGGCTCTTTCCTTCCTTCCCCAAGGGGCTGGGGGGGGGGGAGGAATTTCAGCCAACAGAAGGAAGAGAGGCTTGGCTCAGAAGCTCGGCTGTACAATTGAGACAGCCTGGAAAAGCAAGTTCTGCTTCCCCCCCCTTCTCCCCCAAAGGAGGAGCCTCAGCCACCGGAGAAAATAGAGGTTTTGCTCTGTAACTTCTGTGCAATTGAGCAAGCCTGGCAAAGCAAGCTTCCATGCAGAAGGAAGCAAGATATAGGGAGAAGGAAGCAGATGACAGACAGTTGCTCAGGGGCCTGATAGGAGCCGTCTGGGGGCCTGTTTCAGCCCCTGGACCACATGTTTGACACCCCTGCCTTAATCAATACCTAATGCTAACAATGGGACCACTCACCCCAGGGTGCATTTGCCATGTTCTTAGCAACTGCCTTTTCCTCTGGCCTATGACGAAAGGAGTATTTGGGTAACAAAAAGGGACACCACGCACTGATTTTAATGACCGAGTTCAGCATGTTCTCCTGGCAACAGTTCTATTACTTGGGTCCAAAAACTGTTTCGGCTGCTAAATGTTACATGTTGCAAATTGAGACATTAAGGAACATGCGAGGTGCTTTCCCAGCGTTGCCAAGTGTGAGCCGGGATGATTAATGTCATTCGTTTCCCCGTTTTCTTTGACAACTCCATTAATTAAAATACCAATTTTTGTCTTTGCTGTTGGGGACTGGCTGCAGCCGGAAGTAGAGGTAGAGGGATTAGCATTGCTGCCACCCCAAAAAAGCACGAACAAGCTGACACGGAATCAGACCAGAAGTCCATCCAAGTCAGTATTGCCTACTCAGGCTGGCAGCTGCCCTCAAGGGGTCTTTCACAGCAACGCCAGTTTGGTGTAGTGGTTAAGTGTGCGGACTCTTACCTGGGAGAACCGGGTTTGATTCCCCACTCTTCCACTTGCAGCTGCTGGAATGGCCTTGGGTCAGCCATAGCTCGGGCAGAGGTTGTCCTTGAAAGGGCAGCTTCTGGGAGAGCTCTCTTGGCCCCACCCAGCTCACAGGGTGTCAGTTGTAGGGGGTGGGGGCGGGTAAAGGAGATTGTGAGCCGCTCTGAGACTCTGAGATTCAGAGTACAGGGTGGGATATAAATCCAATATCCAATATCTTCTACTGTGTTATTGGAATTGGGGGGTCTTCTGTCTTGGAAGGGGGATATTAGCTCTTGGGAGACCTTGACTAGCAAGTGGTGGTAACGGGATCTTTTACACAAATTGTATACCAGGATTGTTCTTTTAGAGCAGGGGTCCCTAGTCCCCAGTCCGTGGCCTGGTTAGCAACTGGACTGTGAAGTGTGGCAGAAGCACCGCACTGCCCCATGTGGACAAAAGAGGCAGTGCAGTCTCACTCTGAAGCACTACCTCGTTCATTCGCCTAGGTCCTGGGTGGGCGGAAGGGGTAGCGCGGCAGTAACCTTCACCTTTGCCGTTCAGTCGCACAGCCGAGTCCGACTCTTTTGCGACCCCATGGACAAAGTCACGCCAGGCCCTCCTGTCTTCCACCATCCTCCGAAGTCTGCTCAGATTCGTGTTTGTGACTTCAGTAACGCCGTCCAGCCATCTTATCCTTTGCCGTCCCCTTCTTCTTTTGCCTTCTGTCTTTCCCAGCATCGGGATCTTCTCCACTGAGTGCTCCCTTCTCATTAGGTGTTCAAAGGATTTGAGCTTCATCTTCAGCATCTGACCTTCTAGGGAACAGTCAGGGTTGATTTCGCTTAGGACTGACTGACTGGATCTTCTTGCAGTCCAGGGGACTCTCAAGATTCTTCTCCAGCACCACAGCTCAAAAGCATCTATTCTTCTGCGCTCGGCCTTCCTTATGGTCCAGCTCTCACACCCACACATTACTACTGGGAACACCATCGCTTTGACTATACGGACTTTTATTGGCAGGGTGATGTCTCTACTTTTTATTATACTGCCCAAGTTACGCCAGGCTCTCCTGTCTTCCACCATCCTCCGAAATCTGCTCAGATTTGTGTTTGTTACATCAGTAACACTGTCCAGCCATCTCATCTTTTGCCGTCCCCTTCTTCTTTTGCCTTCTGTCTTTCCCAGCATCGGGATCTTCTCCAGTGAGCGCTCCCTTCTCATTAGGTGGTCAAAGGATTTGAGCTTCATCTTCAGCATCTGACCTTCCGGGGAACAGTCAGGGTTGATTTCCCTTAGGACTGACTGATTTGATCTTCTTGCAGTCCAAGGGACTCTCTGATTTGATCTTCTTGCAGTCCAAGGGACTTTCTTTTTCTGGATTCCCCCAATTTGAAGAAGAAGAAGAAGACCACAGATTTATACCCCATCCTTCTTTCTGAATCAGAGTCTCAGAGCGGCTCACAATCTCCTTTATCTTCTTCCCCCACAACAGATACACGGTGCTTCTCCAGCACCACAGCTCGAAAGCATCTATTCTTCTGCGCTCGGCCTTCCTTATGGTCCAGCTCTCACAGCCATACATTACTACTGGGAATACCATCGCTTTGACTATATGGACTTTTGAAGGCAGACCTTCACCTACTCCTCATTTAAAGGCCCCCATGGGCAGCGGGGATGGGGTGTCGGGGGCAGCCTGAGGCAGCAAAAACCCCAGTCTGCGGAAACATTGTCTTCCACAAAACCGGTCCCTCGTGCCAACAAGGTTGGGGAGTACCGCTTTAGAGAACTCTCAGAATTAACCAGACAGTTGCTTAAACAAGGGAGGTTGTTTTATTAATAAAATAAAATAATGCATGCACACAGCGAATAAATGCACAAAGGAAACCAAGCTCGCATGAGTTGCAGAAATACAAGGGTCAGAGGGGATTATAGGAGGGGTTACAAGAGGAGGGGGTCCCAGGTCCAGAGGAGAGAAAGATGACCAGCATCTTGGGTATGTGGTTTGGATCCAGGAACACACAACACAGAGACTAAACTCTGCTATTATTGTAGAGGGAAATGTGTCCTGGGGCAGGGTGATATAGAATGACAGACTCATAGAGTTGGAAAGGACCTCCAGGGTCATCGAGTCCAACCCCCTGCACAATGCAGGAAACTCACAAAGACCTCCCCCTAAATTCACAGGATCTTCATCGCTGTCAGATGGCCATCTAGCCTCTGTTGAAAAACCTCCAAAGAAGGAGAGCTCACCACCTCCCGAGGAAGCCTGTTCCACTGAGGAACCGCTCTAACGGTCAGGAGGTTCTTCCTAATGTTGAGCTGGAAACTCTTCAGATTTAATTTCAACCCATTGGTTCTGTTCCTACCATCTGGGGCACGGAAGCTCAGCAGGGTCAACTCTGGCAAGTGTTTGGATAGAGACCTCCAAGAAATATTAGGGCTGGGACGCAGAGGCAGGTAATAGTAGCAAGTCGCCTCTCTGAATGTCCAAGCCCTTGTAGGTGTCACCAGAAGTCAACCATGGATTCTAGCGATACACACACACACATACACACAATACTCACTAATTTTTTTTTTTAAAAAAAGATATTTACATATATAGATAGATTATGTGTATGTACATAAACACACACACACACATATGTAATGTAGGGAGCATAGGAACACTTTCCCTATGAAGAAAGGTTGAAACGCTTGGGGCTCTTTAGTTTGGAGAAATGCCAACTGAGGGGTGACATGATAGAGGTTTACAAGATTATGCATTGGATGGAGAAAGCAGAGAAAGAAGGACTTTCTCTACCTTTCTCTCAATACGAGAACTCGTGGGGATTCAATGAAATTGCTGCACAGTCGGGTTAGAACAGATAGAAGGAAGTCCTTCTTCACCCAAAGGGTGATTAACACATGGAAATCACTGCCACAGGAGGTGGTGGCGGCTACAAGCATAGATAGCTTCAAGAGGGGATTGGATAAACATCTGGAGCAGAGGTCCATCAGTGGCTATTAGCCACAGCATATTGTTGGAACTCTCTGTCTGGGGCAGGGATGCTCTGTATTCTTGGTGTTTGAGGGGAGGGGGACATAGTGGGAGGGCTTCTAGCCCCACTAGTGGACCTCCTGATGGCACTTGGGGGTTTTGGCCACTGTGTGACACACAGTGTTGGAGTGGATGGGCCACTGGCCTGATCCAATGTGGCTTCTCTTATTTTCTTATGTATGCATTCATGTATATACATACACACACACATAAATATATGTATATTTAAACATTAAATGCAGCCCTTCTCTTGTCCAAATGCGGCTTTCCTCTTCTCCTTTATCATTTGGCTCCAAGGTCAGAGGTTAAAGGAAATAAACAATCGAGAAGAGACAATTGAAATAAAGGCTGTTTTCTTTGGAGCTGTTGCCTCTGATGCTCTGGGCCTCCGTAGGTCATGCTCTTTCCTCCATATTAACCTTTTCTGGGGATTTTATAGCCCTCCTTGCTTTGGGGGCCTCTTCAAAGAGAAGGGAGACGAGGGCCTTTATGTTTCCACAACACATTCCGGTGGAGAAGACCGTTTCCCATGTACGAGGAACAGAGGAGCGCATAGCGGGACCAGAATACCAATGCAGGCTTCTGTGCTTTAACTCTAAAATATTTATCAGCCCGAGAAACTATTCTCCGAGATCAAGGCAAAAACTTAAGACCGAGTGAAGCAAAACAAACATTTTGCCTGTCTCCAGATGGATTTCGGTCTTTGCGGGCTGCTTACCTCCAGATGTTTGTAGCCTGCGTCCGACAGCAGCCCATCGCTTACGTTTCAAAAAAAAATAGAAGCTCGATCCAGGTGGGGCAGCCATGTTGGCCTGAAGCGGAAGGACAGAGTTTGAGTCCAGCTGCATCTTTGAGACTGACGAAGTTTTTTCTGAGGTGTGAGCTTTTGTGTGCAAGCCCGGCTGGCCCTAGACTGTCTGGAACCAACCCAAGGCGAGGCTAACTGCTGGCATTCCACCCCCCCTCCAGTCACTGAGTCACATGGGGGTGCCGAATTTGGCACCCCAAGAAGGCCAGCGCCCTAGGCAATGGCCTAGTTTGCCCATTGGCAGCGTTGGCCCTGTGTGCGAGCACGCTATACCCTGGTCCCACTGATGGACCTCCAGGTGGCACCCGGCTTTTTTGGCCCTCCGTGTGACGCAGAGTGTTGGACTGGATGGGCCATTGGCCTGATCCAACATGGCTTCTCTTCTGTTCTTATGTGACACAGAGTGTTGGACTGGATGGGCCATTGGCCTGATGCAACATGGCTTCTCTTATGTTCTTATGTGACACAGAGGGTTGGACTGGATGGGCCTTCGGCCTGTTCCAACATGGCTGATCCAACTTGGCTTCGCCTATGTTCTTATGTGTCACAGTGTTGGACTGGATGGGCCATTGGCCTGATCCAACATGGATTCTCTTATGTTCTTATGTGACACAGAGTGTTGGACTGGATGGGCCATTGGCCTGATCCAACATGGCTTCTCTTATGTTCTTATGTGACAGTGTTGGACTGGATGGGCCATTGGCCTGATCCAACATGGCTTCTCTTATGTTCTTATGTGACATAGTGTTGGACTGGATGGGCCATTGGCCTGATGCAACATGGCTTCTCTTATGTTTTTATGTGACACAGAGTGTTGGACTGGATGGGCCATTGGCCTGATCCAACATGGCTTCTCTTATGTTCTTATGTGACACAGTGTTGGACTGGATGGGCTATTGGCCTGATCCAACATGGCTTCTCTTATGTTCTTATGTGACACAGAGTGTTGGACTGGATGGGCCATTGGCCTGATCCCACAGGGCTTCTCTTATGTTCTTATGTGACACAGAGTGTTGGACTGGATGGGCTATTGGCCTGATCCAACATGGCTTCTCTTATGTTCTTATGAGACACAGAGTGTTGGACTGGATGGGCCATTGGCCTGATCCAACATGGCTTCTCTTATGTTCTTATGTGACACAGAGTGTTGGACTGGATGGGCCACTGGCCTGATCCAACAGGGCTTCTCTTATGTTCTTATGTGACACAGAGTGTTGGACTGGATGGGCCATTGGCCTGATCCAACAGGGCTTCTCTTATGTTCTTATGTGACACAGAGTGTTGGACTGGATGGGCCATTGGCCTGATCCCACAGGGCTTCTCTTATGTTCTTATATCAGACAATGCATGCCAAAGTTTACACCTTGAATAAAACTTTGTCGGTCTCAAAGGTGCCACTGGACTCGAACTTTGTTCCAAAAATGGAAGTCAGCCTTGGAGGACGAGTGGAGTAATGGTGTAATAAATAACCTGCCATGACAGCCATGGAAGTGGCAACGAAACCTGCTTTTCAAGGGAAGTTTGCCAACCTGGTTCGAATAAGTGAGCGATGTGAGTGAATTCAAATTACTGCCGAATGCGAGGGGATTCAAATTACATTGTCTGTCACTCACCCAGATTCGATTTGTCAATTTCAAAGGCCCTCCCCTCGCTCACTTTCCTGTCTCCTGGCAGGTAGTACCAAATGGTCCTGCAGCTCTTGATAAGTGATCATCTCCCTTTTTGGTCTCTCGGTCTGCCTATGTGCAATTAGAGGATCAGATGTACACAACAAACCCGTCACTTCCCTGTTGCAGGTTTGTCATGGCAGACCTCATGTGCTGTGTCTTCACACTTTAATAGAGTTGTCACTGTGTACTCTCCTGGCAGAATTGACAAACAGGGGCTCGTTTAATTCAGCCGGTATACGACGGCAAACGTGGGACGCTCGTTTATCATGAACTTTTGCAGATTTGTTGATTATGGAATAGAAGAACATACGTTACGCCATGCCGGATTGGACTAAAATATCCATCTGGTTCGACATTCTGTGTGTGTGTTTTGTTTTGTTTTTAAATTGCATTTTATGTGTTCTGTTCTACTTTTCTTCCATCAAGGAATCAAAGAAGGAATACTGTAGGACTCCCAAGAGATTTCTCTTGGATTTCTCCCAGGAATTGACCAGATCCTGAACAGAATTATATGCCTTCCCACAAGGGCTTTTTTTTTTGTAGCAGGAACTCCTTCGCATATTAGGCCACACACCCCTGATGTAGCCAGTCCTTCCGGAGCTTACAGTGGGCCCTGTGAGAAGAGCCCTGTAAGGAATTCTAGCAGGACCTCCTTTGAATATTAGGCCACACACCCCTGATGTAGCCAATCCTCCTGGAGCTTACAGTAGGCCCTGTGAGAAGAGCCCTGTAAGGAATTCTAGCAGGACCTCCTTTGCCCATTAGGCCACACACCCCTGATGTAGCCAGTCCTCCTGGAGCTTACAGCAGGCCCTGTGAGAAGAGCCCTGTAAGGAATTCTAGCAGGACCTCCTTTGCCTATTAGGCCACACACCCCTGATATAGCCAATCCTCCTGGAGCTTACAGCAGGCCCTGTGAGAAGAGCCCTGTAAGGAATTCTAGCAGGACCTCCTTTGCATATTAGGCCACACACCCCTGATGTAGCCAGTCCTCCTGGAGCTTACAGCAGGCCCTGTGAGAAGAGCCCTGTAAGGAATTCTAGCAGACCCTCCTTTGCCTATTAGGCCACACACCCCTGATATAGCCAATCCTCCTGGAGCTTACAGCAGGCCCTGTGAGAAGAGCCCTGTAAGGAATTCTAGCAGGACCTCCTTTGCATATTAGGCCACACACCCCTGATGTAGCCAGTCGTCCTGGAGCTTACAGCAGGCCCTGTGAGAAGAGCCCTGTAAGGAATTCCAGCAGGACCTCCTTTGCATATTAGGCCACACACCCCTGATGTAGCCAGTCCTCCTGGAGCTTACAGCAGGCCCTGTGAGAAGAGCCCTTTAAGGAATTCTAGCAGGACCTCCGTCGCATATTGGGCCACATGCCCCTGATATAGCCAATCCTCCTGGAGCTTACAGTAGACTTTGTGGACTTTAATTAAAACACTTTTAATTGTGTTTGTGTCCTTTATCAAGTTTATATCTCTGCTACCTAATCTTAAATAGGTATGTAATGACCCGGCCCGACAACATCTCATTTATGTCAGATCCGGCCCTCATACCAAATGAATTTGACATCCCTGCATTAGATGAGGGAAGTTTGACTCTCAAAAGCTCATATCCCGAAAATTTTCTTGGTCTCTAAGGTGCTACTGAACTTGAATCTCGATTTTGCAAGCAGCGACCGTGGTAGACCTATCCTCGTGAATTTGTCCAAACTACTTAATTTGTTTAGCACTACAGTATCTTGGGGTTACGAAGCCCAAAAGTCAATTATGATGACATCTGTGCGGTTCTTCCTTATATCCTGAGCCTGGTACCGATCAGCTGTATAGGGAGGGAAGTCACAAGTTCTAGCATGATGAGGGAGGGATGAAATTTTCGCTCTCCGCAATATAGGCACCTATTTTTGCATTCATTTACTGCTTTTCTCCTCACAGGCTTCATTGGTGGCTTTTTGCTGATGGAGCAGGGCAGGGGTGGAATTCTAGCCGAGCCAGCTTGGTGTAGTGGTTAAGTATGTGGACTCTAATCTGGGAGAACCAGGTTTGATTTCCCACTCCTCCACTCACAGCTGCTGGAATGGCCTTGGGTCAGCCATAGCTCTGGCAGAGGTTGTCCTTGAAAGGGCAGCTGCTGTGAGAGCCCTCTCCAGCCCCACCCACCTCACAGGGTGTCTGTTGTGGGGGAGGAAGGGAAAGGAGATTGTGAGCCACTCTGAGTCTCTGTCCCTGAAAGGGCAGCTGCTGTGAGAGCCCTCTCAGCCCCACCCACCTCACAGGGTGTCTGGGAGATTGTGACCACTCTGAGACTCTGAGATTTAGAGTATAGGGCAGAATACAAATCCAAGTTCTTCTTCTTCTTCTTCCTTTGCAGATTAGGTCACACACCTCTGATGTAGCCAATCCTTCAAAAACTTACAAGGGTCTTTTTTTGTGAGCTCTTGGAGGATTGGCTACATCGGGGTGTGTGGCCTAATATGCAAAGGAGCTCTTGCTAGAATTCCACCCCTGAAACAGGGGAGGAGGGACAAAAGAAAAGCCAAGGTGGATCAGGCCAATGACCTGTTGTTGGCTTTCCAGAGGAAGTGGCTGTGTGAGACAGGATGCTGGATTGGATGGACAATGGGTTTGATCCACAAGGATTCTTCTTATGTAGGCTTTGCACTCTATGCCCTCTTATTGGCCCCTTCTGGAGGAAGTGGTTGGCCCCTGTGTGAGACCAGATGCTGGACTAGATGGACCACTGGTCTGATCCAGCAGGGCTCTTCTTAGATTCTTTGGGGGAATAAATAGATTCATGGAGGATAAGTAGATCAGTGGCTACTAGCCATGATGACTGCAGGGAACCTCCACATTCAGAGGCACTCAACCTCCAAATCCCAGAGCCAGGAGACAACATCAAGGGAAGGCCTTGGCCTCTCTGCCCTGTTGTTCGCCATCCATAGGAACTGGTTGGCCCCTGTGTGAGACAGGATACTGGGCTAGATGGACCACTGGTCTGATCCAGCAGGGCTCTTCTGAGGTTCTTATGGAGGCCTTGGCCTCTGTGCCCTGCTGTTGGTTCTCCAGAGGAACTGGTTGGCCACTGTGTGAGACAGGATGCTGGACTGGATGGGCCACTGGTCTGATCCAGCAGGGCTCTTCTGATGTTCTTATGGAGGCCTTGGACTCTCTGCCCTGTTGTTGGCTGTCCAGAGGAACTTGTTGGCCACTGTGTGAGGCAAAATGCTGGATTAGATGGACCACTGGTCTGATCTAGCAGGGCTCTTCTGATGTTCTTATGAAGGCCTCAGCCTCTATGCCCTGTTGTTGGCCCTTCAGAGGAGCCGGTTGGCCACTGTGTGAGACAAGATGCTGGACCAGATGGACCACTGGTCTGATCTAGGAGGGCTCTCCTGATGTTCTTATGGAGGCCTCAGCCTCTCTGCCCTGTTGTTGGCCTTTCAGAGGAGCTGGTTAGCCAGTATGTGAGACAGGATGCTGGACTAGATAGATTGTTGGTCTCATCCACCCTCCAAAGCAAGCCATGTTCTCCAGGAGAACTGATCTTGGTGGTCTGGAGATCAATTGCAATAATGGGAGATCTCCAGGTGGCACCTGGAAATTGGCAACCCTACCTGGGCATGAATTCCCCATTCTTACTTTTTATTTATTTTTTATTTATATTTACATTTATATCCCGCCCTCCCCGTCTAGGCGGCTCAGGGCGGCTAACAACATTTCACATATTTAACAAAGGATAAAACTTTAAAATTTAACAATTAAAGAAATTAAACATAAAAACCAGTTAATTAAGTTAAAATATTTAAAATACATGATTCATTACATAGAATAAATCTGGCAGCAGTAAACTTGTTTGGCGCTGGTTCTGCCAGTTTAGATGGTTCCATAGTCGTATAGTAGATGGCGGCTCCTTTGTAAAGAATTCCTATGTAAAGAAGCAGCGGTGGAATTCTAGCAGGAGCTCCTTTGCATATTAGGTCACACCCCACTGATGTAGCCAATCCTCCAGCAACTTACAAAAAAGAGCCTTGTAAGCTCTTGGAGGTTACATCAGGGGTGTGTGGCCTAAGAAGAAGAAGAAGAAGATATTGGATTTATATCCCGCCCTTCACTCCGAAGAGTCCCAGAGCGGCTCACAATCTCTTTTACCTTCCTCCCCCACAACAGACACCCTGTGAGGTGGGTGGGGCTGGAGAGGGCTCTCACAGCAGCTGCCCTTTCAAGGACAACCTCTGCCAGAGCTATGGCTGACCCAAGGCCATGCTAGCAGGTGCAAGTGGAGGAGTGGGGAATCAAACCCGGTTCTCCCAGATAAGAGTCCGCACACTTAACCACTACACCAAACTAGCTCTCCACTGGCCACTAAGATGCAGAAGAACTCCTGCTCGAATTCCACCCCTGTAACGTAGTATTTCTTTTGTCCTTCCTGAATCTGGTGAGAAGCTTGAGCCAACAGCTCTTCCACGCCGTAGAAAAGGTTGCTCTCCTGCCTTGCGAAGGCATTAAAGCCAGCGGCTTTTAATAATTCATATTAATTCAACCGAGAGTGAAAAATTCGACCTCTCCGACGATGAGCATCAGCCCTGCTCCGGCACTAATTATGAAATATTTAATATGAATGCTTTGTAAACAAAATCTTGGGAAACTTAGAACGTTCGTGCAGCAGACGGCTGGGCCAGGAATGGAAATGCTCATTTCTCCCGAACACCAATAGGCTGAATCCCATGAACTTCAAATGCAATGCCTGTCCTAAAAATGGGTCTGTCTGGCCATTTCCCAGCAGCCTCAAAAGGCATTCCTGGGGGTCCAAGGGGAGGGACGGTGGCTCAGTGGTAAAGCATCTGCTTCGTAAGCAGAAGGTCCCAGGTTCAATCCCCGGCATCTCCAACTAAAACGGGTCCAAGCAAATAGGTGCGAAAAAGCTCAGCTTGAGACCCTGGAGAGCCGCTGCCAGTCTGAGTAGACAATACTGACTTTGATGGACTGAGGGTCTGATTCAGTATAAGGCAGCTTCATATGTCCATATGTCCCTCCTCCCCTGATCCATCAGCAAAAAGCCACAGGTGAAGCCTTGTGTGTGTGTGGGGGGGAGCTGCTGGTACATCAGGAGAAGGCCTCCGCCTCTATGCCCTGTTGTTAGCTGTCCAGAGAAACTGGTTGGCCACCATATGAGACAGGATGCTGGGCTGGATGGACCACTGGTCTGACCCAGTAGGGCTCTCCTTATGTTCTTATGAAGGCCTCAGCTTCTCTGCCCTGTTGTTGGCCCTCCAGAGGAACTGGTTGGCCACCGTGTGAGATAGGATGCTGGACTAGATGGACCACTGGTCTGATCCAGCTGGGCTCTTCTGATGTTCTTATCAAGGTCTGGGCTGGATGGACCACTGGTGTGATCCAGCAGGGCTCTTCTGATGTTCTTATCAAGGCCTCAGCCTCTCTGCCCTGTTGTTGGCCCTCTAGAGGAACTGGTTGGTCACTGTGTGAGACAGGATGCTGGACTAGATGGCCCCAGGTCCAGCCCTCCCACTAGGTAAATTAGACATGCAAATGCCTTCCTGACTCTGGTGCCTGCTTTCTCACTTGTGCACTGGCTTCCCCACTCTCCTACCACCTTTCCTCCTCCCTCTCACCTCCCTTGCTGTGTGGGTGGTGGGGCGTGGCACAGTGGAGGAGGGTTGCAGGGGGAGCAGCGAGCCTGCCTAAGGTGCCACACACCCTAGGGCCAGCCCTCGAGAGACCACTGGTCTGATCCACCAGGGATTTTATGTCCTTATCGTTATTAGATAGCTTAATGGAGGATAAGCCTATCTGTGGCTACTATCATGGTGACTGAGGGGAACCTCCATGTATGCACTGATCCTCTGAATCACAGAGCCAGGAGGTAATATCAGGGGAAGGCTCTATGCCCTGTTGTTGGCTGTCCAGAGGAACTGGTTGGTCACTGTTTGAGACAGGATGCTGGATTAGATGGACCACTGGTCTGATCCTTCTGAAGGCCTCAGACTCTATGTCCTGTTGTTGGCTCTCCAGAGGAACTGGTTGGCCACTGTGTGAGACAGGATGCTGGACTAGGTGGACCCTCACTGGTCTGATCCAGCAGGGCTCTTCTGATGTTCTTATGGAGGCCTCGGTCTCTCTGCCCTGTTGTTGTCCCTCCAGAGGAACTGGTTGGCCACTGTGTGGGACAGGATGCTGGACTAGGTGGACCCTCATTGGCCCGATTCAGCAGGGCTCTTTTTATGTTCTTATGAAGGCCTCAGCCTCTATGCCTGTTGTTGTCCCTCCAGAGGAACTGGTTGGCCACTGTGTGGGACAGGATGCTGGACTAGGTGGACCCTCACTGGTCTGATCCAGCAGGGCTCTTCTGATGTTCTTATGGAGGCCTTGGTCTCTCTGCCCTGTTGTTGTCCCTCCAGAGGAACTGGTTGGCCACTGTGTGGGACAGGATGCTGGACTAGGTGGACCCTCATTGGCCCGATTCAGCAGGGCTCTTCTTATGTTCTTATGAAGGCCTCAGCCTCTATGCCTGTTGCTGGCCCTCCAGAGGAACTGGTTGGCCACTGTGTGGGACAGGATGCTAGACTAGGTGGACCCTCATTGGCCTGATCCAGCAGGGCTCTTCTGATGTTCTTATGAAGGCCTCAGCCTCTGTGCCCTGTTGCTGGCCCTCCAGAG
Organism: Heteronotia binoei; assembly: GCF_032191835.1. Lineage (NCBI taxonomy): Eukaryota > Metazoa > Chordata > Lepidosauria > Squamata > Gekkonidae > Heteronotia > Heteronotia binoei. The sequence continues at coordinate 171,815,403 of NC_083226.1, read as the reverse complement.
GAACTGGTTGGCCACTGTGTGAGACAGGATGCTAGACTAGGTGGACCCTCATTGGCCTGATCCAGCAGGGCTCTTCTGATGTTCTTATGAAGGCCTCAGCCTCTGTGCCCTGTTGCTGGCCCTCCAGAGGAACTGGTTGGCCACTGTGTGAGACAGGATGCTAGACTAGGTGGACCCTCATTGGCCTGATCCAGCAGGGCTCTTCTGATGTTCTTATGAAGGCCTCAGCCTCTGTGCCCTGTTGCTGGCCCTCCAGAGGAACTGGTTGGCCACTGTGTGAGACAGGATGCTAGACTAGGTGGACCCTCATTGGCCTGATCCAGCAGGGCTCTTCTGATGTTCTTATGAAGGCCTCAGCCTCTGTGCCCTGTTGCTGGCCCTCCAGAGGAACTGGTTGGCCACTGTGTGAGACAGGATGCTAGACTAGGTGGACCCTCATTGGCCTGATCCAGCAGGGCTCTTCTGATGTTCTTATGAAGGCCTCAGCCTCTGTGCCCTGTTGCTGGCCCTCCAGAGGAACTGGTTGGCCACTGTGTGAGGCAGGAGGCTGGACTAGATGGACCACTGGTCTGATCCAGCAGGGCTCTTCTGATGTTCTTATGAAGGCCTCAGCCTCTGTGCCCTGTTGCTGGCCCTCCAGAGGAACTGGTTGGCCATTATGAGAGACAGGATGCTGGGCTTGATGGACCACAGTATTCAGGGCTCTCCTGATGTTCTAATGTCTGCTAGGTTACGTACGGAGGAAGAAACAGAGGAATGACATTTAACACTTTTCTGTTGGATCCCTTGCTCAAACTGTTGCTTTGCTGAGCATTTGCAGGTGGACATTTCCTTTCTTAGTAAATGTTCTATTTCCTTTCAATGCTTGTAGTGTTTATTTTCACCACGCTAGATCTCCCTTGTTCTGGGAATTCTATTTTAAAAAGGACTACCAGGGGAAGGGGAGGGGCCATCCAATGGAAGGTGGCCACTCCCTGAGAGGTGCTGTTGGCTGCCCCTGGCGTAGGGTTGCCAAGTCCAATTCAAGAAATATCTGGGGGCTTTGGGGGTGGAGCCAGGAAACATTAGGGGTGGAGCCAAGATCAAGGCTGTGACAAGCATAATTGAACTCCAAAGGGAGTTCCGGCAATCACATTTAAAGGGACGGCACACCTTTTCAATTCCTTCCTTCCGTAGGAAATAATGAAGGATAGGGGCACCTTCTTTTGGGGCTCATAGAATTGGACCTACTGGTCCACTCTTTTTGAAACTTGGGGGGTATTTTGGGGAGAGGCCCTAGATACTATACTGAAAATTTGGTGCCTCTACCCCAAAAAACAGCCCCCCGCCCAGAGCCCCAGATACCCGCGGATCAATTCTCCATGATTTTTTGGGGGGGGAATAAATCTCCATAGGGAATAACAGAGTTCCCAGCAGACATTTCCCTCCCCTCCCCCCGCTTTCAGATGACCCTGAAGCGGGGGGAGGGCCTCCAAACCGGGGGATCCCCTGACCCCACCTGGGGATTGGCAACCCTACCCTGGCGTGACCAGATAGCTGGGTCGTGGGAATACACAGGCATGAGATGAGGTCTTAGAACAGCAATTCAGGGAAGGGGAGCTGAGAGACCACTCAACAGGCAGTTCCTACAACGGCCAGGTGGTGGTAGTAGATGAACCAAGAGAGGGGGAGAAAAATCCTCTCAGGGTGTCGTTGGTAAAACGAGGTGGATAGCAGGTACCAAGCGTTGACTTTGGATGGCCCCTGGTGCCCAAACACCTTGGGGGGCAGGTCAGAACAGGGCCTGCAGATCAGAGTGGGGCTTTTCTGCCACAAATGGCTATCACTCCTGTCTTTCTCTGCAGTATCAATCTCCCCTTATTAAGTTACCGAAGTAGAGACAGAGAACTCCTTTGTCTTCCTTTGTGGGCTCAGAGTGGTCTTCCGGACTGATTTTCTGCTTGGATTCTTCCGCTAATGATAATTTGTGTTCTCATCATCTCGCCGTTATAGTGGAACGGTGCGTTTTCGAGTGAGCCCACGGTGCATTGTGTAGGATATCGTCTTTATCTCGACGGTGAAGCCTCGGCATATCAAGCCTTCCTGAAAGCATCAATAAGCCTCATTGCCTGATACTTTCCCTCCTGAAAATGCCTCTTCAATTGCATGTGTGCTAAATTGAAAAGAAGCTCCTCTCCATTTTGGAAGCCAAAGCACTTGAGTCCTAATGATATAAACATACCTGCAGAGAAGTGGAGAGAAATGTGCTCATTCTTCCCGCTTGTAATTGATTTCCTTTCTTTTCGGGGGTTTCAAGAAGATGATATTGGTTTTATATGCCGCCCTCCACTCCGAATTTCAGAGTCTCAGAGCGGCTCACAAATCACAATCTCCTTTATAAATGCAATATCTTCTTATTATTATTATCTTCATCCCCCACAACAGACACCCTGTGAGGTGGGTGGGGCTGAGAAGGCTCTCCCAGAAGCTGCCCTTTCAAGGACAGAGACTCAGAGCAGCCTACAATCTCCTTTCCCTTCCTCCCCCACAACAGGCACCCTGTGAGGTGAGAGTACTCTCCCAGAAGCTGCCCTTTCAAGGACAACCTCTGCCAGAGCTATGGCTGACCCAAGGCCATTCCAGCAGCTGCAAGTGGAGGAGTGGGGAATCCAACTGGGTTCTCCCAGATAAGAGTCCGCACACTTAGCCACTACACCAAACTGGCTCTTCAGAAGTCTTCTGGTTGGCACACACCATCTTTTCTTTTTTCTCTCCTGTCCCCCTGGATTATAGCAAGATTGTTTACCCAGTACGAGTTAGAGACAGGCAGGCCTAAAAGAATTACATTGCCCGTTAATTCATTTCCAGATAAGAGGCAAGGCCTGGTGTTTGGAAATGGTTAAATGCCCTGATTGATTTAGGACCAAAGGGTGATTAACATGTGGAATTCACTGCCACAGGAGGTGGTGGCGGCTACAAGCATAGACAGCTTCAAGAGGGGGTTAGATAAAAATATGGAGCAGAGGTCCATCAATGGCTATTAGCCACAGTGTGTGTGTGTGTATAATTTTTTTTGGCCACTGTGTGACACAGTATGTTCTTATGTGACACAGAGTGTTGGACTGGATGGGCCACTGGCCCAGAGTCTCAGAGCGGCTCACAATCTCCTTTATCTCCTTCCCCCACAACATATACCCGGTGAGGTGGGTGGGGCTGAGAGGGCTTCTCCCAGCAGCTGCCCTTTCAAGGACAACTCCTACGAGAGCTATGGCCGACCGAAGGCCACTCCAGCAGCTGCAAGTGGAGGTGTGGAGAATCAAACCCGGTTCTCCCAGATAAGAGTCCGTACACTTACCTCTTAACCAAACTGGCTCTCTCTTTGAGGCATATGATGTGAATTTTTTTTTAGTCTGCGCATGGGTCAGTCCTTGGCTTTGAGATGTAAGGTTGATCAGTACGTCTTCCAGCCACGACACACAACGATTTAAAGCGAACTTTCCGTAGCGGCAATAACGGTCCGAACAGCCCAAAAGCTGTTCTTTAATCTCTCCATCGTTGGATGCCTCTTCATTGACAGAGAAACTGATCTCGCCTGCCCCCCTCCCTCCCAACTTGAATGGACTTGTGGTTTCAAACATCCCCGAAGGATCTACTTACATCCTTGTTACTCCTTCAATAAAGTGATCGTTGACAATCACACGGGGAATTCCTTGTGGTTGCCGGTTCCCCCCCCCCCCTCCTCTAAATACGATGAAAGAGCATCTCCTAGAAACCACAGAACACAGCTTTTATTGTCACCGGGGACAAATGTCCACTATTGATCTGTTTCCCTTGCCCCGGTTCACAGAGGCTTTTATTTACGATGGCCTGCTGCATGCTGGTTTACTTATCTCAAAGGCAAGCGCAAAAACAACCCAGAGAGTTTCAGACACCGGTGCCATGTTAAACCTGTTACGTCTGCGGTTTCCAACCTTTTCGATATGGACATGGCCGGTGTGTGGGAGTAGGCCAAGTAGATGGCCACCTAGAGCGCCACCTGGCCTAGGGGCGCCGCCAGGCACCCCCTCTCCCCACACGCAGCCGATGGAAAAGCAAACTCCGTGGACTGCAGACGCTGCCGGGATGGTGCCTACGCAGTGCGTTCCTCAGAGCCCGGCAGGGATAAATTAACCAATTATAAAACCTGAAGAAGAGCCAATTACAGCTTCTAAAAATCGGCGCCTCTTGAAGTTATATCCTGCCGTTCATCCTTCCGACTCTACTTTAACAGAGTCATGGGGTGGGAGCCATAACTCAGTGGTAGGGCATCTTTCTCGCATGCCCAAGGTCTTGTCCAGGGGTTGTTTTGTAGAAAAACAGGTGGTGGAGCTCATCTAGGGATTGTTATGCAGCTGCACCTACTATTCAATGGACAAGGTGGGGAAGAGGAGGGGGAACCCTCAGAAAGGTTCAGGAGCTGCGCTCCTGTGAGCTCCCGCTGAATCCAAGACATGGTCTTGTCCCTGGCACCTCCAACTAAAAGGATCAAGTAGAAAAGGTCATGTGAAGGTCTTGTCCCTGGCACCTCCAGCTAAAAGGATCAAGTAGTACTCTCACAATTTTTATTGCTTAATCTCACAATTTTTTAAAAATAAAATAAAATGTAGATTAAAAATGTAAATCAAAGATTTCAGGTTTTCCCGGCTGGTAACATCATTAGGGTTTGTAGAATCTTTCGGGCTCAAGTGCCGTGTTCTACTGGAGAACGTTTTCCTTCCAGACGTTTCGTTCTCAGCTGCGGAGAACATCCTCAGTGGCGTTGCAGCCGGAGAAGGCGGAGCAGCTGGAGCAGGCGCTCTGACCTTCTTGGCTCATTGATGCTCAATGCACAGCAGCCAAGAAGGTCAGAGCGCCTGCTCCGGCTGCAACACCACTGAGGATGTTCTCCGCAGCTGAAAACGAAACGTCTGGAAGGAAAACTTTCTCCAGTAGAAAGATTCTACAAACCCTAATTAAAAATGTAAATAGTTTCAAGTTTCTTCATTTCTCCTACAGTTCTCTGTTGTTGTTTTTTAAATTTCAGGAGAGGGGCACTAGTGGGCAGCTCGCCTAGGGCACCAAGAACCCTAGCACCGGCCCTAGATATGGGGACCTACAAGCCCAAATCTACTTGATACAGTGTCCCACCCGAGGCAGGCCCAAGGTTTTCTGGCACCCTGGGCAAACGATGACCTTGGCATCCATCTAGCAGAGCATCTTATTTCCTACAAAGGCTAGTAAGACAGCTTTGAGAAACCAAGAAACATCATGCAGAGGGCACAGCCGCCCCAGCTATGAACCCCAATCAAGTGGCATTCCAACATACTCAGTTTGTGTTCAGTTTTGGGCACCAGATTTTATGGATATTGAGAAGTGGGAACGGGTCCTGAGGAGGGCAACGAAGACGGTGAGGGGTCTGGAGACCAAGTCCTATGAGGAAACGTTGAAGGAGCTGGGCATGTTTAGCCTGGAGAGGAGGTGGCTGAGAGGTGATAGGATCACCATCTTCAAGTCCTTGAAGGGCTGTCAGATAGATAGATAGATAGATAGATAGATAGATAGATAGATAGATAGATAGATAGATAGATAGATAGATGATGGATGGATGGATGGATGGATGGATGGATGGTAGATAGATAGATAGATAGAAAGATGGATGGATAGATAGATAGATAGATAGATAGATAGATAGATAGATAGATAGATGGATGTTAGATAGATAGATGATGGATGGATGGATGGATGATAGATAGATAGAAAGATGGATGGATGGATAGATAGATAGATAGATAGATAGATAGATAGATAGATAGATAGATAGATAGATAGATAGATAGATGGATGGATGGTAGATAGATGATAGATAGATGATAGATAGATGATGGATGGATGGATGATAGATAGATAGATAGATAGAGAGAGAGAGAGAGAGACAGAGACAGAGACAGAGAGATGATAGATAGAGAGAGAGAGAGATGATAGATGATAGATAGATAGATAGATAGATAGATAGATAGATAGATAGATAGATAGATAGATAGATAGATAGATAGATAGACAGATGGTAGATAGATAGATAGATAGATAGATAGATAGATAGATAGATAGATAGATAGATAGATAGATAGATAGATGGATGGATGGATGGATGGATGGATGGATGGATGGATGGATGGATGGGTGGGTGGGTGGATGGGTGGGTGGATGGATGGATGGATGGATGGATGGATGGTCCATCCCATCAGGTTGCAGATTGAGAGCCAGGGTGGTGTAATGGCTAAGAGTGGCAGATTGTACCCTGCAGGGGTCGTTTTACAGAAAAACAGGTGGCGGAGCTCATCCAGGGTTTGTTATGCAGCTGCACCTACTATCCAATGGACAAGGTGGGAAGGAGGAGGGGGAACTGTCAGAAAGGTTCAGCTCCTGCTGTGAACTCCCGCTGAATCCGAGGCCTGGTACTCTAGAGAACCAGATTCCCCAATTCTCCTCCATCTGAAGCCATCTGGGTGACCTTGAGCCAGGCACTGCTCTCCCAAAATGCTCTCAGCCTTATCTACCTCACAAGGTGCCTGTGGTGAGGTAATGCTATCTGCATTAGAATTCTTTCAGAAAGAAGATTGTTGGTGAAGAGTGCATTGTTAAGAGTGAACTATATCAAAAAAGTACCAAAATACCCCATTCTTGTAAGCTCTTGGAGGATTGGCTACATCAAGAGGGCGTGGCCTGATATGCAAAGGAGTTCCTGCTACAAAAAAAGCCCTGCATGTATGGATTTAAATCCTCACAAAGTTAGAAATCTATGATGTATATACAAGCTATTGCAATGTATGTATGAGAACTATATTGTTAGTTTACAGAATATATTTAGAGTGCCTTTTAAACGTAGTGTTTTGTAGTTCATTCGATGTGCTACTCGCAGGGCTTTTTTTTTTTGTAGGAAGAACTCCTTTGCATATTAGGCCACACCTCCCTGATGTAGCTTACAGTAGGCCCTGTATGAAGAGCCCTGTAAGCTCTTGGAGGATTGGCTACATCAGGGGTGCGTGGCCTAATATGCAAAGGAGGTCCTGCTAGAATTCCTTACAGGGCACTTCTCACAGGTCCTACTGTAAGCTCCAGGAGGATTGGCTGCATCAGGGGTGTGTGGCCTCATATGCAAAGGAGGTCCTGCTAGAATTCCTTACAGGGCTCTTCTCACAGAGCCTGCTGTAAGCTCCAGGAGGACTGGCTACATCAGGGGGGTGTGGCCTAATATGCAAAGGAGGTCCTGCTAGAATTCCTTACAGGGCTCTTCTCACAGAGCCTGCTGTAAGCTCCAGGAGGACTGGCTACATCAGGGGTGTGTGGCCTAATATGCAAAGGAGCTCCTGCTAGAATTCCTTACAGGGCTCTTCTCACAGAGCCTGCTGTAAGCTCCAGGAGGATTGGCTTCATCAGGGGTGTGTGGCCTAATATGCAAAGGAGGTCCTGCTAGAATTCCTTACAGGGCACTTCTCACAGGTCCTACTGTAAGCTCCAGGAGGATTGGCTGCATCAGGGGTGTGTGGCCTCATATGCAAAGGAGGTCCTGCTAGAATTCCTTACAGGGCTCTTCTCACAGAGCCTGCTGTAAGCTCCAGGAGGACTGGCTACATCAGGGGTGTGTGGCCTAATATGCAAAGGAGCTCCTGCTACAAAAAAAGCCTTGGTTACTCCCCATGTTCTCTTCTTGCATTCATGGAGGGATGGGCAGACAAGTGGAATGGGATGCCCTTCCTCCTTTTAGCCCCACAGCACCCCCTTAAAATAGGTTTATGGATGAGCAGGGATTTGAACCTGCGTCTCTCCACTCGCAAGCCAAGACTCTAACCATTAAACCAGCGCTGCCTGTGAATCAGGCGCCCTTTCTGAATTTCTGCCCGGTGAGCCGACAAAACAAATGCAACCGTGCACCGAGCGACCCTTGGACTCATTGGAGTGGATCTCGGGCAATCGGTATTAATAATAAAAAGCATCAGCAGACGGTATCTTGCCGTGCAGTTTTCGGAGCCTCAGATAGGATCAAAGTAATTGCTCCATAAATTAGGCAAGCGGTAATAACTAAAACAAAAGGAGCCCCTTTAATTTTCTGATTCATATCTTTAATCAATTGCAGTCCAGCAGAATTGAGTCTTCGCTGCAGCTTTTCCGATTGTTTGCCCAATGCCGTTTGCCTGGCTGCTTTTGACTGACGCCGGGTTATTGCATTTTTATTGACTTTTATGGCTGCTTTTACAACAGCGGAGGTGCATAAGTTAAATAGATATGTAACGTGGTCACATTTCGGGATGGAAGCGGGCCATAAATGCACAGAGGGGGGGAGAAAACAGCTTCCCCCTTTTCATCCACAGGGGAATCATGCAACTGGCATATCTTACCCTTATTAGGGGGGCTACAGGGCTTTTTTTTGTAGCAGGAACTCCTTTGCATATTAGGTCACACCCCTCTACTGCAGCCAGTCCTCCAAGAGCTTACAGTAAGATGAGCCCTGTAAGCCAGGGATGTCAAACATGCAGCCCGAGGGCCAAATAAGGCCCTCGGAAGGCTCCTATCAGGCCCACGAGTAACTCACTGCTTCCTTCAACCTCTCATGTTTCCTTCTGCATCACTGCTTGCTTTGCCATGCTTGCTCAATCACACAGGAGCTACAGAGCAAAACCTCTATTTTCTCCACTGGCTGACCAGCACACGAAGCAACTTACATAGGGAAACTAGCAATGCCCGGCCATTTCATGTTTTTCTCTGGATCTTAGGCTCAAAGCATTGACCATGAGATTTCTGTAATGGATGTCAATAAATCAAAAGTAGGTTTGCAACTGACAAATACACACCTGAACAGCATACTCAGGATTGCTACAGCACAGACATTGTCTCCAGATTGTGATGCAATAATCCAGAGCAAGAGGTATCAGTTATCAGAGATGATTAAATCAACAAAATATTGGGGAAAATGCTAATATTTTAAGCATGTTTTTTAAAAGTTTTTAAAAGCTCTTTAATTGGGTTTGTCTGTGTCCAAAGGGATCTGTTGAGGCTGGGTGAGTGGGCGTCAACGTGGCAGATGCGGTTCAATGTGGCCAAGTGCAAAGTAATGCACATTGGGGCCAAGAATCCCAGCTACAAATACAAGTTGATGGGGTGTGAACTGGCAGAGACTGACCAAGAGAGAGATCTTGGGGTCGTGGTAGATAACTCACTGAAAATGTCAAGACAGTGTGCGTTTGCAATAAAAAAGGCCAACGCCATGCTGGGAATTATTAGGAAGGGAATTGAAAACAAATCAGCCAGTATCATAATGCCCCTGTATAAATCGATGGTGCGGTCTCATTTGGAGTACTGTGTGCAGTTCTGGTCGCCGCACCTCAAAAAGGATATTATAGCATTGGAGAAAGTCCAGAGAAGGGCAACTAGAATTATTAAAGGGCTGGAGCACTTTCCCTATGAAGAAAGGTTGAAATGCTTGGGACTCTTTAGCTTGGAGAAACGTCGACTGCGGGGTGACATGATAGAGGTTTACAAGATAATACATGGGATGGAGAAAGTAGAGAAAGAAGTACTTTTCTCCCTTTCTCACAATACAAGAACTCGTGGGCATTCGATGAAATTGCTGAGCAGACAGGTTAAAACGGATAAAAGGAAGTACTTCTTCAGCAAAGGGTGATTAACATGTGGAATTCACTGCCACAGGAGGTGGTGGCGGCCACAAGTATAGCCATCTTCAAGAAGGGTTTAGATAAAAATATGGAGCAGAGGTCCATCAGTGGCTATTAGCCACAGTGTATGTGTGTATATAAAATTTTTTGCCACTGCGTGACACAGAGTGTTGGACTTGATGGGCCGTTGGCCTGATCCAACATGGCTTCTCTTATATTCTTATGTGACACAGAGTGTTGGACTTGATGGGCCATTGGCCTGATCCAACATGGCTTCTCTTATGTTCTTATGTGACACAGAGTGTTGGACTTGATGGGCCGTTGGCCTGATCCAACATGGCTTCTCTTATGTTCTTATGTGACACAGAGTGTTGGACTTGATGGGCCGTTGTCCTGATCCAACATGGCTTCTCTTATATTCTTATGTGACACAGAGTGTTGGACTTGATGGGCCATTGGCCTGATCCAACATGGCTTCTCTTATGTTCTTATGTGACACAGAGTGTTGGACTTGATGGGCCGTTGGCCTGATCCAACATGGCTTCTCTTCTCTTAAAGTTTATAGTGCTACTACCTGGTATTATATTTTATGAACCACATGGCCCGTCCCAACAAGGTCTCATTTATGTTTGATCCATCCCTCATAAAAAATGAGTTTGACACCCCTGCTGTAAACTCTTAGAGGACTGGCTACATAAGAGGGGTGTGGCCTAATATACAAAGGAGTTCCTGCTACAAAAAGAGCTCTAGGTGGCTATGGAGCTCTCCTGGGATTACAACTGATCTCCAGATGACAGAGATCAGTTCCTCTAAAGCAGGGGTGTCAAACATGTGGCCCGGGGACCGAATCAGCCCGGAGGGTTCCTATTAGGCCCTCAAACAACTGGCTGTCATCTGCTTTCCTCTCCCTCTCTCTTGCTTCCTTCCGCATCACAGTTTGCTTTGCCAGGCTCTCTCAATTGTACAGCAGAGCTACAGAGCAAAGCCTGTATTTTCTCCATTGACTGAGGATCCTCCCTTGGGGAAGAAGGGGGGGGGGAGGGAGAGCTTGCTTTGCCAGGCTCTCTCAATCGCACAGCAGAGCTCCTGCGCCAAGCCTCTCTTCCTTCTATTGGCTGAGGCTCCTTCCCCTCCTGCCCCCTTGGGGAAGGAAGGAAAGACAGAACTTCTTTTCCCCAGTTCCCTGGATCCCATGGGAGAATTACAAAGAAAGTACCTTTAAGACCAATGTGCTAATGTTTTAAGCATGTTTTTAAGTTTTGTTTTGTTTTTTTAAAAAATATCTTTAATTGTGTTTGTCTGTGTCCTTTATAGAGTTTATATCTCTGCTACCTAATCTTAAATAGGAACACACATGGCCCGGCCTGACGAGGTCTCATTTATGTCAAATCAGGCCCTCATAAGAAATGATTTTGACACCCCTTCTCTAGAGAAGGTGTCGTTGACTGCATTATACTCTGCTGATGTCCCTCACCTCCCCAAACCCTCCCCTCTTGAGGCCTCACCCTCAAATCTCCAGAAATTTCTGAAGCTTCTTTCTTTCTTCAAGGTCAAGGTAGTCCCCTGTGCAAGCACCAGTCGTTTCCGACTCTGGGGTGACGTCGCATCACAACGTTTTCACGGCAGACCTGTTTTATGGGGTGCTTTGTCATTGCCTTCCCCGGTCATCCACACTCTCCCCCCAACAAGCCGGGGACTTATTTTACCGACCTCGGAAGGATGGAAGACTGAGTCAACCTTGAGCCGGTGACCTGAACCCGGCTTCCACTGGGTTCATGAGCAGAGAGCTCGGATGGCAGTACTGCAGCTTTACCACTCTGCGCCACGGGGCTGCTTTCTTTCTTACCCCCCCCCCCCCCGCCACCGCCCAAATACTTGCTTCTGAGCTCCATTGTTCAAACTCTCTGTGAGAATTTTGCTGAACTTTGACGAACTTCCTAACATTTCCCCCCACACAAAAAATGGGGAAAATCCCCAAAACATATAAAGCAGACAGATGGAAATGTTTATCATGCCGCTGTGGCTACATAGGAGGAAAAGTAATTTTAAAAGTACGATGGGAGGAAGGTTTTATTAGAAGAATTCTAATTCAAGAAGCATTTTAAGGTAGATGCTGAGCTGATCTAATTTAGTACAGCTTCCATTGATGCCAGGGGTATGTGGCATATGCAAATGAGTTATGTATATAAGTTGTGCTAATGAACATATGAAGCTGCCTTCTACTGAATCAGACCCTGGGTCCATCAAAGTCAGTCTTGTCTGCTCAGACTGGCAGCGGCTCTCCAGGGTCTCAAGCTGAGGTTTTTCTCGCCTATTTGCCTGGACCCTTTTTTGGAGATGCCGGGGATTGAACCTGGGACCTTCTGCTTACCAAGCAGATGCTCTACCACTGAGCCACTGTCCCTCCCCTTAGACATATGGACATATGAAGCTGCCTTATACTGAATCAGACCCAGGGTCCATCAAAGTCAGTCTTGCCTGCTCAGACTGGCAGTGGCTCTCCAGGGTCTCAATCTGAGGTTTTTCACACCTATTACCTGGACCCTTTTTAGTTGGAGATGCCGGGGATATGAGCTCCGGGACCTCTTTTTCTATGAAATGACCCCTCCCCAGAATGAAACTTGGTTGTTCCTAAAGGTGCCTTTGGATTCCCACGTCACTCAACAGACAAAACTGTCTATTTATCTAAGCCCAATCCTAGTCTGATACCGATTTCCCACTAGCCTTACCCCGCTCTCTCTCTCTCCTCTTCTCCGCAGGGCTTCTGTCGGATTTCACACAAGCTGCCCCGGGGGCTGCAACTCGCTCTGCCTCTTTTGCACAGCAAGCAAGATTCTCTAAAAAACAGTTTCTGTTTGCTGTAGTCTCGGGGTAGCTTGTGTGAAATCCGACAGAAGCCCTGCAGAGAAGAGGGTTAGCGAGAGTGGCATAAGGTTAGTGGGAAAGGAGAGCGAGAGTGGCATAAGGCTAGTGGGAAAGGAGAGCGAGAGTGGCATAAGGTTAGTGGGAAAGGAGAGCGAGAGTGGCATAAGGCTAGTGGGAAAGGAGAGCGAGAGTGGCATAAGGTTAGTGGGAAAGGAGAGCGAGAGTGGCATGAGGTTAGTGGGAAAGGAGAGCGAGAGTGGCATAAGGTTAGTGGAAAAGGAGAGCGAGAGTGGCATAAGGTTAGTGGGAAAGGAGAGCGAGATTGGCATAAGGTTAGTGGGAAAGGAGAGCGAGATTGGCATAAGGTTAGTGGAAAAGGAGAGCGAGAGTGGCATAAGGCTAGTGGGAAAGGAGAGCGAGATTGGCATAAGGTTAGTGGGAAAGGAGAGCGAGAGTGGCATAAGGCTAGTGGGAAAGGAGAGCGAGAGTGGCATAAGGCTAGTGGGAAAGGAGAGCGAGAGTGGCATAAGGCTAGTGGGAAAGGAGAGCGAGAGTGGCATAAGGCTAGTGGGAAAGGAGAGCGAGAGTGGCATAAGGCTAGTGGGAAAGGAGAGCGAGAGTGGCATAAGGCTAGTGGGAAAGAAGAGCGAGAGTGGCATAAGGCTAGTGGGAAAGGAGAGCGAGAGTGGCATAAGGCTAGTGGGAAAGGAGAGCGAGAGTGGCATAAGGCTAGTGGGAAAGGAGAGGGAGAGTGGCATAAGGATAGTGGGAAAGGAGAGCGAGATTGGCATAAGGTTAGTGGGAAAGGAGAGCGAGAGTGGCATAAGGCTAGTGGGAAAGGAGAGCGAGAGTGGCATAAGGCTAGTGGGAAAGGAGAGCGAGAGTGGCATAAGGCTAGTGGGAAAGGAGAGCGAGAGTGGCATAAGGCTAGTGGGAAAGGAGAGGGAGAGTGGCATAAGGTTAGTGGGAAAGAAGAGCGAGAGTGGCATAAGGCTAGTGGGAAAGGAGAGCGAGAGTGGCATAAGGCTAGTGGGAAAGGAGAGGGAGAGTGGCATAAGGCTAGTGGGAAAGGAGAGCAAGAGTGGCATAAGGCTAGTGGGAAAGGAGAGGGAGAGTGGCATAAGGTTAGTGGGAAAGAAGAGCGAGAGTGGCATAAGGCTAGTGGGAAAGGAGAGCGAGAGTGGCATAAGGCTAGTGGGAAAGGAGAGCGAGAGTGGCATAAGGCTAGTGGGAAAGGAGATCGAGAGTGGCATAAGTCTAGTGGGAAAGGAGAGCGAGAGTGGCATAAGGCTAGTGGGAAAGGAGAGCGAGAGTGGCATAAGGCTAGTGGGAAAGGAGAGCGAGATTGGCATAAGGTTAGTGGGAAAGGAGAGCAAGAGTGGCATAAGGCTAGTGGGAAAGGAGAGCGAGAGTGGCATAAGGCTAGTGGGAAAGGAGAGCGAGAGTGGCATAAGGCTAGTGGGAAAGGAGAGGGAGAGTGGCATAAGGTTAGTGGGAAAGGAGAGCGAGAGTGGCATAAGGTTAGTGGGAAAGGAGAGTGAGAGTGGCATAAGGCTAGTGGGAAAGGAGAGCGAGACTGGCATAAGGTTAGTGGGAAAGGCAAGCGAGAGTGGCATAAGGCTAGTGGGAAAGGAGAGCGAGAGTGGCATAAGGCTAGTGGGAAAGGAGAGCGAGAGTGGCATAAGGCTAGTGGGAAAGGAGAGCGAGAGTGGCATAAGGCTAGTGGGAAATTGGTCTGAGAGTGTAACCAGCAGGGTTTTTTTTTTCTTGAGCAGGAACGCAAAGGAACGCAGTTCCGGCTGGCTTGGTGCCAGGGGGTGTGGCCTAATATGCAAATAAGGTCCTGCTGAGCTTTTTCTACAAAAAGCTCTATGTAAAACAATGGCGACATCAGGGTGTGTGGCCTAATAAGCAAATGAGTTCCTGCTGGGCTTTTTCTACAAAGAAAGCTCTGGTAACCACTATACGACACTGTCCCTCCCTGATTGTGTGTGTCCTGTGAGCATCTGGAGGAGATGGAAAGAAGATGTGCCCCTGGGTGGATACAGCGCTCAAGGATTTGTGCTTCTGCCATGCTAAAATGAACCAGATCTCTTTCAGGCCAGCCATGTGTTTATCAGAATGTGTGCTTCTTAGGGTTGCCAATCCCCAGGTTGAGGAAGGGGATCCCCTGGTTTGGGGGCCCTCCCCCCGCTTCAGGGTCATCTGAAAGCGGGCGGGGGGGGGGGAAGGAAATGTCTGCTGGGTACTTCGTTATTTCCTATGGAGAATGATTCCCATAGGGAATAATGGAGAATTGATCCGTGGATATCTGGAGCTCTGGGGGGGCCTGTTTTTGAGGTAGGGGAACCAAATCTTCAGCATAGCATCCAATGCCTCTCCCCAAAGTACCCTCCAAGTTTCAAAATGATTGGACGAGGGGGTTCAGTTCTATGAGCTCCCAAAGAAGATGCCCCTATCCTTCATTATTTCCAAAGGACAGAAGGCATTTAAATGGTGTGTGGTCCCTTGAAATGTGATGGCCAGAGCTTGCTTTGGAGGTCAGTTATGCTTGTCACACCCTTGCTGCTGGCTCCACCCCCAATGTCTCCTGGCCCCACCCCCAAAATCCCCAGCTATATCTTGAATCGGATTTGGCAACCCTGGTGTTTCTATTTAATTCTCCCTACTGATATCCTTTGCATCTGGCCTGAGGCAGCGGGCAAAGAAACCCAGTCCATAGCAACGTTCCCCAGCAATTATATATTGATTTTATTTCTGACTCGCCATTTGACCTGTAAGAAGACCCGCAAGACGGCTGTGTCCACGATAAAACATCGGCGGACAAAATCTACAGCCCAATAAAGACGCTAATAAAAACACAAGCTAATAGAGTTATAATCAGTCAAAGCAATTAATGCCACCCTAAGCGCAGGCAGAATCAGCAACAGTTATGCCGGAAAAGGCAGTAATGGGGAAAGCTTCACCTGTTGGATTTCAGGCTGGCAAACAGCTGACGAGCCACAGGAACCCACCTTTTACTGGTGAGCTAGTCCGCTTTCACTTCAATGCCTGCATTAAACAGTAGAAAAGCACCATAGAGACCAGGGTTTTTGTTTTGTTTTTTTTTGTAGCAGGAACTCCTTTGCATATTAGGCCACACACCCCTGATGGAGCTAGTCCTCCTGGAGCTTACAGCAGGCCCTGTGAAAAGAGCCCTGTAAGGAATTCTAGCAGGACCTCCTTTGCCTATTAGGCCACACCCCCCTGATGTAGCCAATCCTCCTGGAGCTGACAGTAGGCCCTGTGAGAAGAGCCCTGTAAGGAATTCTAGCAGGACCTCCTTTGCCTATTAGGCCACACCCCTGATGTAGCCAGTCCTCCTAGAGCTTACAGCAGGCCCTGTGAGAAGAGCCCTGTAAGGAATTCTAGCAGGACCTCCTTTGCCTATTAGGCCACACACCCCTGATGTAGCCAGTCCTCCTGGAGCTTACAGTAGGTCCTGTAAGAAGAGCCCTGTAAGCAGGGGTGGAATTCTAGCAGGAGCTCTTTTGCATATTAGGCCACACACACCCTGATGTAGCCAATCCTCCAAGAGCTTACAAGGCTCTTTTTTGTAAGGTCTTGGAGGACTGGCTACATCAAGGGGGTGTGACCTGATCTGCAATGGAGCTCCTGCTAGAATCCCAACCCTGCCTGTAAGCTCTTGGAGGATTGGCTACATCAGGAGGGTGTAACCTAATATGCAAAGGAGTTCCTCCTACAAAAGAAGCCCTGTTAAAGACTAACAAAATTTGTGGTGGAGTAGGAACTTTGATTAGTCACTGCTCACTACTTCCGACGACATGCACTAAACCCCATCAAGCATCATGTGCCCAAATGTGCTGTTTTGCTTTTACTTATATATCGCTGAACGGTTTCCGTTCTCTTCCTTTCCTTGTGGGCTGCGATCGATTGCTTTCCCATGCCTCGAATGCCATACCGTTTGTTACATGCACTTTATGCCGGAACTATCAATGCAACATATTTCATTTATATGGATAGCGTGTATTTGTTGACGTGTGTTTAAAAAAAAAATAAACGGGCACACTCAATGGGAAAAGACTCCGTGCAAGGGGAGGAAATGCGATGTGAAAATAGAGCCTCCCAGGTTTTGTTTTGTAATTTTGTAAACCTTGTGCGTGGGGGATAAGAAAAACTCAGAACAGGGATTCGGGGGGTCGAAAGAGCAGGGAACAGAAATGCAAGATCACCTCTCCTGCCCACTGACTTTCTTGCTGTGTCTTACTGTTCAGTGAGTGACTCGGCATGCCTGGACATTGAACATATGAAGCTGCCTTATACTGAATCAGACCTTTGGTCCAGCAAAGTCAGTATTGTCTTCTCAGACTGGCAGCGGCTCTCCAGGGTCTCAAGTTGAGGCTTTTCACACCTATTTGCCTGGACCCTTTTTTTGGAGATGCCAGGGATTGAACCTGGGACCTTCTGCTTCCCAAGCAGATGCTCTACCACTGAGCCACCATCCCTCCCCTAATTAGGGGGCACCCGGGGTGCTACATCACACTAAGCGTGTCTAGGTGTTATCTCCTTGAATGGGATCCCTCTCTTTGTCTTAAGCTGCGAGCTGCCCTCTGTCCCTTCCCTCCCTTTGTCCTCTCTACCCTCACATGGACTTCCACGGAGCCGCAGGTCTCTCCTGTACAGACAATACCCTCATATCCCTGCACTTCATGATCAGGCCCCTACCCTATGGAACCGACTCCCCGAGGAGGTGCGGGCCCTGCGGAACCTTGACCAGTTCCGCAGGGCCTGCAAGACCGCCCTTTTTAAACTCGCATACCTGGACTGTTAAGAAGATCGGGAATTAAGCACCCGCCAACGCGGTTAAGACCATACCGCTGAATAACTGCACTTACTGGATTGTTTTAATGTTATTAAGTTAAATAGTTACTGTTTTATTGTTAAATTTAAAGTTTTAACCACTGTATGTTTTTATGAAATGTTGTTAGCCGCCCTGAGCCTGCCGAGGTGGGGAGGGCGGGATAGAAATAAAAATTTATTATTATTATTATTATTATTGGCCTTGAATTCAGCAGGAGCTCGCAGGAGCACAGCTCCTGAACCTTTCTGAGGGCTCCCCCTCCCCACCTACCTACCTTGTCCATTGAATAGGAGGTGCAGCTGCATAACAATCCCTGGATTAGGAGAGCGGGCAGCCAACCAGCCGCCGGGAACTTTGCCACGCCCCCAGCAGCCCTCGTTAACCCCTGGAGAAGCTCACACCACCCTTTCTCCACTTCTGATGTGATTTTGGGTGGTGGGTAGCTTGCTGGCCTTTTGGCTGTGGGGTGGTGGTGGTCAAGGAGAGTCCCAGGTGAGCGAAGCCTGCTTGGGCTGGCTGGATCTCTAGCCAGCGCAAGCCGGCCTCGCTCACCCGAGGTTCTCCTTTTTTGTGCCGGGTTGCTTTTGGCTTGTGGAGGGGGTGGTGTATGCTAATGAGTTATGCTGGCAGGTGTGAACTGGCAGAGACTGACCAAGAGAGAGATCTTGGGGTTGTGGTAGATAACTCACTGAAAATGTCAAGACAGTGTGCGATTGCAATAAAAAAGGCCAACACCATGCTGGGAATTATTAGGAAGGAAATTGAAAACAAATCAGCCAGTATCATAATGTCCCTGTATAAGTCGATGGTGCGGTCTCATTTGGAGTACTGTGTGCAGTTCTGGTCGCCGCACCTCAAAAAGGATATTATAGCATTGGAGAAAGTCCAGAAAAGGGCAACTAGAATGATTAAAGGGCTGGAACACTTTCCCTTTGAAGAAAGGCTGAAACACTTGGGACTCTTTAGCTTGGAGAAACGTCGACTGCGGGGTGACATGATAGAAGTTTACAAGATAATGCATGGGATGGAGAAAGTAGAGAAAGAAGTACTTTTCTCCCTTTCTCACAATACAAGAACTCGTGGGCATTCAATGAAATTGCTGAGCAGCCAGGTTAAAACGGATAAAAGGAAGTACTTCTTCACCCAAAGGGTGATTAACACATGGAATTCACTGCCGCAGGAGGTGGTGGCGGCCACAAGCATAGCCACCTTCAAGAGGGGTTTAGATAAAAATATGGAGCAGAGGTCCATCAGTGGCTATTAGCCACAGTGTGTGTGCATATATAAAAATTTTTGCCACTGTGTGACACAAAGTGTTGGACTGGATGGGCCATTGGCCTGATCCAACATGGCTTCTCTTATGTTCTTATGCTAATGAGCCCCACCACCTATTTTTCTACAAAATGGCCCCTGCGCATGATGTTGGACAAGTTGGCCATTTGTGACAGATAAAGTACTCTTTAGATTAGGCTTCTTTCTCTTCTTTTGACTGCAACCTGAATCTTCTGGAATAAATGGAAGTCTACCTGTTTTGCAATATATTTCTTGGGAAATATATTTACTGCCCTCGATATCACACTTCTATGACCGGGCAACCAGGGGTGACGTGATAGAGGTTTGCAAGATTATGCCTGGGATGGAGAAGGTAGAGAAAGAAGTCCTTTTCTCCCTTTCTCACAATACAAGAACTCGTAGGCATTTTGTGAAATTGCTGAGCAGTCGGGTAAGAACAGATAAAGGAAGTCCTTCTTCACCGAAAAGGTGATTAACACATGGAATTCACTGCCGCAGGAGGTGGTGGCGGCTGCATGCAGAGATGGCTTCAAGAGGGGATTGGATGAACATATGGAGCAGAGGTCTATCAGTGGCTATGATGTAACAAACACGAATTTGAGCAGACTTCGGAGGATGGTGGAAGACAGGAGGGCCTGGCGTGACTTTGTCCAAGGGGTCGCAAAGAGTCAGACTCGACTGTGTGACTGAACAACAAAAATAGATGGAACTCTCTTTTTGGGGCAAGAGATGCTCTGTATTCTTGGTGCCTGCAGGGGGCAACAGTGGGAGGGTTTCTAGTGTCCTGGCCCCACTGGTGGACCTCCTGATGGCATCTGGGTTTTTGGGTCACTGCGTGACACAAAGTGTTGGACTGCATAGGCCACTGGCCTGATCCAGCATGGCTTATCTTATGTTCTTATGTTAACCTGGAGCTGGCAACGCTAACTAGGATATTAAAATCCGCAATCAAGCAAGCAGACCCATCTGCACTGAAGGCCATAGCCAGCTTCAACTTCTGATTTCCTGTTGCCATGTTTTGTTGATAGGACTCCCTACAACCACGCAACTTTGCTGTAGTGGTTAAGTGCGTGAACTCTTATCTGGGAGCACCAGGTTTGATTCCCCACTCCTCCACTTGCAGCTGCTTGAATGGCCTTAAGAACATAAGAGAAGCCATGTTGGATCAGGCCAATGGCCCATCCAGTCCAACACTCTGTGTCACATAAGAACATAAGAGAAGCCCTGTTGGATCAGGCCAATGGCCCATCCAGTCCAACACTCTGTGTCACACAGTGGCAAAAAAAACCAGGCTCCATCAAGAGGTCCATCAGTGGGGCCAGGACACCAGAAGCCCTTACCCTGTTGCCCCTCCCAAGCACCAAGAATACAGAGCATCACTTGCCCCAGACAGAGTTCCAACAATTTTTGTTGTTGTTCAGTCACACAGTTGAGTCCAACGATATGCTGTGGCTAATAGCCACAGATGGACCTCTGCTCCATATATTTCTCCGATCCCCTCTTGAAGCCGTCTATGCTGGCAGCTGCCACCACCTCCTGTGGCAGTGAATTCCATGTGTTAATCACCCTTTGGGTGAAAAAGTGCTTCCTTTTATCCAATTTGTTTCCTTGGGTTAGCCATAGCTCTCGCAGAGTTGTCCTTGAAAGGGTATCTTCTGGGAGAGCTCTCTCAGCCCCACTTACCTCACAGGGAGCCTCTTGTGGATCAAAAACTGGCTGAGTAATAGGAAGCAGAGAGTGAGTATAAATGGGCAGTCTTCGCAATGGAGGACGGTAAGCAGTGGGGTGCCGCAGGGCTCGGTACTGGGTCCCATGCTCTTTAACTTGTTCATAAATGATTTAGAGTTGGGAGTGAGCAGTGAAGTGGCCAAGTTTGCGGATGACACTAAATTGTTCAGGGTGGTGAGAACCAGAGAGGATTGTGAGGAACTCCAAAGGGATCTGTTGAGGCTGGGTGAGTGGGCGTCAACGTGGCAGATGCGGTTCAATGTGGCCAAGTGCAAAGTAATGCACATTGGGGCTAAAAATCCCAGCTACAAATACAAGTTGATGGGGTGTGAACTGGCAGAGACTGACCAAGAGAGAGATCTTGGGGTCATGATAGATAACTCACTGAAAGTGTCAAGACAGTGTGCGTTTGCAATAAAAAAGGCCAACGCCATGCTGGGAATTATTAGGAAGGGAATTGAAAACAAATCAGCCAGTATCATAATGCCCCTGTATAAATCGATGGTGCGGTCTCATTTGGAGTACTGTGTGCAGTTCTGGTCGCCGCACCTCAAAAAGGATATTATAGCATTAGAGAAGGTGCAGAGAAGGGCAACTAGAATGATTAAAGGGCTGGAGCACTTTCCCTATGAAGAAAGGTTGAAACGCTTGGGACTCTTTAGCTTGGAGAAACGTCGACTGCGGGGTGACATGATAGAGGTTTACAAGATAATGCATGGGATGGAGAAAGTAGAGAAAGAAGTACTTTTCTCCCTTTCTCACAATACAAGAACTCGTGGGCATTCGATGAAATTGCTGAGCAGCCAGGTTAAAACGGATAAAAGGAAGTCTTCTTCACCCAAAGGGTGATTAACATGTGGAATTTACTGCCACAGGAGGTGGTGGCGGCCACAAGTATGGCCACCTTCAAGAGGGGTTTAGATAAAAATATGGAGCAGAGGTCCATCAGTGGCTATTAGCCACAGTGTATGTGTGTATATAACATTTTTTGCTACTGTGTGACACAGAGTGTTGGACTTGATGGGCCGTTGGCCTGATCCAACATGGCTTCTCTTATGTTCTTATGTTGTGGGGAGATAAGATTGTAAACCAATCTCAGAGTCTCTGAGAGAAGGGCGGGGAATAAATCTATGGAGGTGTTCTTCTTCTGCAACTGCACAGTTGCTGTTACATTTGATGGGACTTTGCTCCCAGGGAGATTGCTGTTTTTTTTCTGTTAGGCATCAAAAAAGGCATTCTGTTGCATTTATGCAACCTGTTATTTCCCCCTGCAACAAAGACATATTCGGCTCACCAGGTCTCTTTGCCCCACCTTCTATTATCTCCCAACGTCAATCGCCCCATCGGTTATTCATCTCATTACCTTGCCTCTTCTGCCGGATACATTCACCGGAGATAATCCCACGGCAGCCTAATCTTGTTAGGCTCCTGGTGGGGTTTCCTCCCTCCCACCAGAGACTGTTTCATCGTAATCTGATCAGTCTAACCTACGGGATGTTTGATTCCTCCTGCAAGTCACTCTGCAAATGTGTCTGAGCTTCTCTTAATTTCCTGTGGATATTGCCACGTCGCTTTAAGCGTTCAGCTTTCCCCCCCCCCAAATACAACAGAATTGCCAAGTCTGACTCAAGAAACATTGGGGGACTTTGGGGGTGGAGCCAAGAGACTTTGGGGTGGAGCCAAGAGACTTTGGGGTGGAGCCAGGAGACTTTGGGGGTGGAGCCAGGAGCAAGGAAGTGACAAGCATCATTGAACTCCAAAGGGAGTTCTGGCCATCACATTGAAAGGGACCACGCTCCTTTTCAATGCCTTCTCTCCATTTGGAATCGTGAAGGATAGGGACACCTTCTTTTGGGGCTCATAGAATTGGACCTCCCAGTCCAATCTTTTTGAAACTTGAGGGGTTTTTTGAGGAGAGACATCAGATGCTATGCTGAAAACGTGGTGCATCTACTTCAAAAAACAGCGCCCCCCCCAGAGTCCCAGATACCCATAGATCAATTTTTCATTATAGCCTATGGGAATCGGTCTCCACAGAGAATAATGGAGTGGCCAGGAGACATCTCCCACCCCCTCCTCGCTTTCTGATGACCCTGAAGAGGACCTCCAAACTGGAGGAGACCTTGGGCCAGTCCTCTCAGAACTCTCCCAGCCTCACCAGCCTTACAAGCAGGGGTGGAATTCTAGCAGGCGCTCCTTTGCATATTAGGCCACTCCCCCTGATGTAGCCAATCTTCCTGGAGCTTAGAAAGAAGAGCAGCTCTCGGAGGATTGGCTACATCAGGGGGTGTGGCCTAATATGCAAAGGAGCTCCTGCTAGAATTCCGCCCCTGCTTACAAGCAATGTTCCCTCTAAGCTGCAGAGTCTTGTGAGCGACAATTCCTGTGAGCAACAAAGCCACTTTGGTGTAGTGGTTAAGTGTGCAGACTCTTATCTGGGAGAACTGGGTTTGATTCCCCGCTCCTCCACTTGCAGCTGCTGGAATGGCCTTGGGCCAGCTATAGCTCTCATAGACCTTCTTCCCCTGTAGTGCTTAAGTGGGCAGCCTCTTATCTGGGAGAACCGGGTTTGATTCCCCACTCCTCCGCTTGCAGGTGCTGGAACGGCCTTGGGTCAGCCACAGCTCTCTTATCTGGGAGAACAGGCTTTGATTCCCCACTCCTCCACTTGCAGCTGCCGGAATGGCCTTGGGTCAGCCATAGCTCTTGCAGGAGTTGTCCTTGAAAGGGCATCTGCTGGGAGAGCCCTCTCAGCCCTACCCACCTGACAGGTGGGGAGAAGATATAGGAGACTGTGAGCCGCTCTGAGTCTCTGATTCAGAGAGAAGGCAGGGTATAAATCTGCAGTCTTCTTCTTCCTGGCTCCACCCCAAAGTCTCTTGGCTCCATTCCCAAAGTCCCCAGAGATTTCTTGAGTCAAACTTGGCAACTCTAGGGAGATCTCCAGGCCTCACCAGCAGGGCGGTCACTCTGGCTATGAGCTTCCTTCCCCCTGTCTGTCTGTAGATGGATCACCAGAGGAATTCCTTCGGTCACCTCAGCGTGAGTCCTTGTGGGTGGTAAAAGAACCCAGGAGTGGCCGTCAGCACGGCTCTCTTTCTCTCTCTGGTTCGACTCAGCAATAACTCGCCCCTGTAATTATTTCTTTTGGCTTGAGGCTCTACAGTTCTACATTTTCTTTCTTTCTTTTTTTTGCCAATGGAGAGGAAAGAAACGCCTTCCCGGTGGCTCGGCTCCACGGTTTGAAAGCCAATTTCAACAGCACACAGAGCCTTCAAGATTAGACACCCTGGAGCGAATGGAGTTCAGAAACTTTGCTCTTGCTCCAGAGGAAATGTCTGAACCTTCTGCAAAAACTACACCGAGAGCCCCCCCCCCCCCGCCCCCATGCGTGATTGATAGAATAAGCCCCTAAAACCCCTTAAAAGAACACAGAAAAGCCTTGCAGGTCGGGAGTGGGGACTTAGGGAGTTTCGTGAGAAGAGAACGGAGATCGTGTTATCCAAACCGGGGTTTGTGGGCTTGACCTCTTGCTTTTCTGCAAAGCTTCCTAAAAGGTTTGCTTGGTGGAGGGGAAGTATCCTGCTTGACCCCATAAACATGGACGTCACCCTTTTTCAATGAAGGTGCGACTCCGGGCATCGCTGTAGGCAATTTCCAGGGAGTGTTGATCTTCAGCATTTCAGAAAGCAGGAGGAGATCTTACATTCGGCTCCCCCCATGGGCCAGTTTGATGTAGTGGTCGAGTGCACAGACTCTTTCTTACCTGGGAGAACCGGGTTTGATTCCCCACGCCTCCACTTGCAGCTGCTGGAATGGCCTCGGGTGAGCCACAGCTCTCGTAGGTCAGCCACAGCTCTCGTAGGAGCTGTCCTTGAAAGGGCAGCTGCTGAGAGAGCTCTTTCAGTCCCACCCACCTCACAGGGTGTCTGTTGTGAGGGGGGAAGGTAAAGGAGATTGTGAGCCACTCTGAGATTCAGAGAGAAGTGCGGGGTATAAATCTGAAGTCTTCTTCTTCTTCTTCTTCTTCTTCTTCTTCTTCTTCTTCTTCTTCTTCTTCTTCTTCTTCTTCTTCTTCTTCTTCTTCTTCTTCTTCTTTCCTGCAACGGCAATGCTAAACAGAGAAAGTGCCTTGCCTGACTCCAGCCTAGCGTCGCCAACCTCCAGGTAAGGCCTGGAGACCTCCTGGAATCATAACTGATTCCCAGACAACTGAAATCAGTTCCTCTGAAGGAAATGGCTGCTTTAGATGGTGGACCCTTACACACTGCTGAGGCTCCTCCCCCTCCAAACCCTGCCATTCTGTGCGTTAGGTAAAGACAGGGCCGGTGCTGGGGGTTTTGCTGCCCCAGGTAGGCTCCAGCCCCCCCACCCTCCAGTGGGGGAGGAGCCCCAGTGCCGGAACAAATTGAGCCTCGTTAGTCTATGCAAATGTCCCCCCCGCACAACCTTCCTGCCACGTGGGAAGGCTGAGCGGAGCCAGATAGTTTTACCTCCATGCAAATTGCCGAGCCGCCTCTTTCCTCTGCCCGAATCTCGGGTGGGGGAAGGAGCTGGCATGGGGCCTTGTCTCTTGCTGCAGAGGAGGCAACCCGGGAATGAGGCTGAACTGCCTCTTTCCTCCACCCGAGTCTCAAGTAGGGGAAGGAGACAGAGCTGTGCAGGCTGGCATGTGGGGAGGGGGTGCCCTGTAGGTCATGCGGCGCCCTAGGCAGCCACCTATATGACCCGCTCCTACGCACCGGGCCTGAGTAATGATTGAGGAAGATTGCTTGGGGTGCTGCAGATTCTCAAGGGGGCACCACCCCCAATACCCTGTGCTGGCTACGGTCCTGTTTTAACCTCGCAACAACGCTAGGCAGAGAGTGCACAATTGGCCCAAGGTCACCCAGCACGGATGGCGACATAACAGAGTGAGGAATCGAACCTGGATCCCCCCCCCCCCCAGATCTTAGGCTGTTACTGTAGCCTCCACACGACGCTGACTCACTACGGTTTTGAACCAATCGAAGTCCCTGATCAAAAGGGAACTGTTTTCCTCTCTGACTGCACACTCCTCTCCATTTGGAATCGGATTTGCTATTTGGGGCAGAGAAGTTATTTGCACATTCATGCTCCGAGCTCAGTGAAATTTGCTCAACTCATCAGTGGAGGCGTTTCCTTAATCCGGTTATGACGCCGGCTAAGCTTCAGGGTGGAATTCTTGCTACATCCGAGGCTATGAAGGAGGATGCGGTTCTGTCACTGCCTGCAACTCTGCTTCTAATAGGGCTGCCGAGTCCAATTCAAGAAATATCTGGGGACTTCGGGGGTGGAGCCAGGAGACTTTGGGGGTGGAGACAGGAGACATTAAGGGTGGAGCCAAGATCAAGGCTGTGACAAGCATCGTTGAACTCCAAAGGGCGTTCTGGCCATCACATTTAAAGGGACGGCACACCTTTTCAATGCCTTCCTTCCATAGGAAATAATGAAGGATAGGGGCACCTTCTTTTGGGGCTCATAGAATTGAATCCCCTGGTCCAATCGTTTTGAAACTTGGGGGGTATTTTGGGGAGAGGCACTAGATGCTGTACTGAAAATTTAGTGCCTCTACCCCAAAAAACAGCCCCCCCTAGAGCCCCAGATACCCACAGATCAATTCTCCATGATTTTCTATGGGAATAGATCTCCGTAGGGAATAATAGAGTTCCCAGCAGACATTTCCCTCCCCTCCCCCCGCTTTCTGACGATCCTGAAGCGGGGGGAGGGCCTCCAAACCAGGGGATCCCCTGCCCCCACCTGGGGATTGGCAACCCTAGCTTCTAAGCCACTTTCATTGTATTCAGTTTAGGGCTGCTAAGCCCCCAGGCCGGGTGGGGGTTTCCCCGCTCTGGAGGTTCCCATATTGGGCTGGCTGGAGGAGCCTTCCCTGACATCGCTGGCACAATGAGCTCACTTGCAGGTGATGTCATCATGCCGGCAACGTTGTGCACTGTCACTCTAGGAATTTCCAGAAAAACTCTACGTTTTTTTCTGGACTCTAGCAATTTGGGAGGGCAAAACGCTATGGTGCCTAGAGTGGCCATAGAAAATCATGGAGAATTGATCTGCGGGTATCTGGGGCTCTGGGAGGGGACTGTTTTTTGAGGTAGAGGCACCAAATTTTCCGTATAGCATCTAGTGCCTCTCCCCAAAATAACCCCCAAGTTTCAAAAAGATTGGACCAGGGGGTCCAATTCTATGAGCCCCGAAAGAAGGTGCCCCTATCCAAAGGAAGCCAGAGCTTCCTTTGCCCAGTTCCCGGGATCCCATGGGAGAAATACAAAGAAGGCATCTTTAAGACAAATGAGGGCTAACATTTTAAGCATGTTTTAAGTTTTTTTTTTAATATATATGTGTGTTTGTCTGTGTTCTTTATAAAATGTGTACCTCTGCTACCTAATCTTAAATAGGTACACACATGGCCCAACCCAACATGGCCCGGCCCAACAAGATCTCATTTATACCAGATCCGGCCCTCATAACAAATGAGTTTGACACGCCTGCATTAAGTGAAAGTTATTAGTCTCTTGAATGTGCCAGAAGCTTCCATGTTGTTGGTTGTTGCCCCCCCTCCCCCCGCTCCTAGAGACTAACACAGCTACTCTACTGGAATGGAACTCAATGGGGCTGAAAGGACACCGTTAAGTGCTTGTAGCTCTACCAATTCCCCTTGGAATAAAGCACATTCCACTGTCTCCAGATTGTGACATGGAAA
Source organism: Heteronotia binoei (assembly GCF_032191835.1). Classification (NCBI taxonomy): domain Eukaryota; kingdom Metazoa; phylum Chordata; class Lepidosauria; order Squamata; family Gekkonidae; genus Heteronotia; species Heteronotia binoei. The sequence goes on along the minus strand of NC_083226.1, from coordinate 171,788,252 downwards.
CAGCAGTGCGGCATTATGTTTCTGCTGAAGAGTTATGTCAGGAGAAGATTGCAGTTAAGGTGACCAACCTCCAGTTGGGGCCTGGATATCCCCAGACTTATAACTGATTCCCAGGCTATGCAGGAGGAGGAAGAGAAGAAGAGGAGAAGGAGAAGAGGAGGAGAAGAAGAGGAGGAGGAGGAAGAGAAGAGGAGGAGGAAGAGGAGGAGAAGAAGAGGAAGAGGAGAAAAG